>NC_088801.1:1838584-2108481 GCF_011386835.1 Chrysemys picta bellii | reverse complement strand
ATCAGGACAGAGTGGGGGAGGGGCAGGACAGAGCGGGGGGGCAGGTAGAAGGGAGGGGTCAGGACTGAGTGGGGGAGGGGCAGGACAGAGCGGGGGGGGCAGGTAGAAGGGAGGGGTCAGGACGGGGGGTCAGGACAGAGCGGGGGGGGGGGTTACCCTGCACCCCCAGGACACTGCTGGGAGCCAAACAGGCTGTACGTGGGGCAGCAGGACCCGACCCCTGCGAAAGCTCTTCCAGGGGGTTCCCCCTCCCTCTGCCCCATACTGTAAATCCAGCCTCTGCTGCCCCCATGCCCCACACAGAGTGCACCAAGCTTAGCCCCCCACCTGGGTCCAGCCCCTCCCCCATCCCAGCCCCCGCTCTGCAGCCAGCAGCGACTGGCCATGGCTCCCATGGGACGCAGCCACGCCACTCCCCAGAGCCAGCAGCCTCACTAGGCAGCCCCTGCCCGCTCGCTCCACTGGGGCAGAGGGACACAGGCCTTGCCAGATGGGATCAGAGCCCGGGTCCGCCTGCCTGTGCCACTGCCTAGTGCAGACGCTGCCGGGGAAGGTGCAGGAGCCCTGCAGGAGCAGATGGAGATAATCTGCCCCCCCCCCGGCCCAGATTGGCTCAACCCCCGAAGCAGGAGAGGCGACAGCCCTGCCAGAATGTATTGCAATGACTCTGGGGAGTCCTGTAGCTGCAGAAATGTCCCCTTTATAGAGCTTGTTAAATTCTTGGCCTCAGTGACTTCCTGTGGCAGTGAGTTCCACCGGCTAATGAGACGTGTGAAAAAATGATTTCCTTGTGTACTGACTTTGCCTTCCCCACTTTTTGGTGTCATCCAAGTGCCCTTGTTTTTGTTCCATGAGACAGGGAGAACAGAGTCGCTGAGCTCCCGTCTCTCGCCCAGCCTGCTCCCACGGCCCCTCTCCTCCGCTCCTCCCCTATGGGAGCAAGCTCAGTCTTTTCAACCCCTCGTCACAGGAGGTTCTCATCACCCTCCCGACCCCCTGTAGCTGGAGGGTGCCCTGTGGGAGACGGGTGAGCAGTGCTGCACACGTTGACTGGATGCAGGTCTTTCCCGGATGGATCCAGGGATTCAGACCCCTTTACATCCACACACAGAGTACACGGGACTGCATTTCACCTGCCACCGTCTGCCCCATCCCCACAACTTCTTCGGGGCTCCCTGAAGTGCCTCACGTTAACCTAAATCACCTGGTGTAACCGCCCGCGTCTGTCCCCCTTCCCAGATCACTGCTGCCTCTAGCAAGCCAGCCGTGGCCGCTGGGAGCCAAACTGACCCCCTAATCCCCCGCTTTGCTCTCTGGCTCCTGGCCGGTTTCGGAGCCATGCCGGTACTTTGCCTCACACCATGACGCCTTCGCTTCTTTAGTCGCCTCCAACACTGTGGAGACATCTTCCCCGCTCCTCCCCATTGCCCCCCACACATGGGCCAGGCCGGTGCCAACACCCCGCCCTGAGCTGCTACCACGTGCCCTGCAGCAGCCACATGGCCTCTGGGCACAACCTGCACTGCCCTGGGGTCCACGTTCACACCACACCCCTGACAATCGCTTCCCCTCCCACAAGGGGCGAGGCTGGCAGACCCCTTTCCCGACCGGCAGGGCCAGGGCAGCACAAGCAGCAGGTGAGTCCGGCCCCGGCAGCTCGCCCACACATGCAGCGACGGAGTTGGCAGGACCTGGTCGCTGAGCCCTGCACGCACTTCCCCCTCGCACCCGCCCCGCGGGCGCCCCAGTGCAGTCTGGCCAGCCCTCTGCTGGGCCTGGCAGTGAGGGGCCGGCTGGTGCCCTGGGTTTGGTGAGGTGGGCAGTGGCCCATGGGGCGCTGGGCTGAGACCTGGCAGACCCTCACCGCGGCCTCCAGGCAGCTACCAGCTGGCAGCGCTGTTCGGTCACTGCTAGCCTGGGGGGGTTAGAACCAGAACCCCCGTCCCGGAGTCCCCGGGCAATGCTCTGGAACTGCTCCCCACAAAGCCAGTCAGGACTCTGGGGAGCCTCCTCTCCCTCGGAGCAGACCGTCTTCAGGGCAAGGAGCTCACACGGCTTCACCTCCTGGGTGTGACCTTGGAGCATTCAGCATATGCCCCTCCGTGTGCTTCCCACAGCGAGTGCGCCCCGGCGGGGTCCTGGGGAAGCCAGAGGGTCCTGCACCCCCACTCCGCAGTCAGACGTGACTCTCAGCCAGCCAGTAACACAGAGGTTTATTCGATGACAGGAACATGGTCCAAAACAGAGCTTGTAGGTCCAGCGAACGGGACCCCTTGGCTGGGTCCATTCTGGGACCCAGCGAGCCAGACACCCCCGTCTGCCCTCCCTTCCAGTCCCCAGCTAGCTCCAAACTCCAACCCCCGTCCAGCCCCTCCTCCTCTGGGCTTTGTCTCTTTCCCGGGCCAGAAGGTCACCTGATCCCTTTGTCTCCAACACCTTCAGTTGGCACCTTTGCAGAGGAGGGGCCCAGGCCATCAGTTGCCAGGAGACAGAGTGTCGGGCATTTATGTACCCTGGCCCTTTGCTCTACTGCATAGGGGAAACTGAGGAAAACATTAAGAACAGTCCCACTTCGTCACAGCCCCCTCCCAGCCCCGTGGGGGGCGGTTCTCACTCTCACTGCCCCAGTGATGGGCGGGGGCCCCGGAGACGCTCTCCAGCTGCTCCCTCAGTAGCCCAGGTGGATTCGCTCCTCCGCAGGCCGGGTGCCCTGCACGGCTCCGGCTGGCCTCCTTGCAGAGCCGGGGGAGGGCGCCCCCAGGAGGACGGTGATGAGGCTACACTGTTGGCTAAGGTCTGAGGGAGTCTCCCGGTCTGATCAGAGCCCACAGCGAAAAACCATCCCAAACATGGGCACCGCAGACCCCAGGAACAGCCCTCCCCCCACAGCCCCGGGACAGCCCTTCCTTCAGCCCCCAACCCCCAGGGAAACGTGGCCCCAGGGCAGCCCCCAACCCAGCCGGGGCGGGGACGGGGGACGATGACAGCTTCGTGTGACTATGGGGCCAGTCCATAGCCCTGTGTCTGAGCCCTCTGTATCCCCCCTCCCCCAGGCACCTGCAGCCCCGGGCTCCCACCCTGAACAGGGATCAGCGCAAGGAAGCATTTGGAGACATAGACACAAACCCCAGAACCCAGGCTGAGAACTGGGAGGTGGCCAGGCCGGGGCTCAGTCTAACCCAGTGACCTGGGGGGTGGAGCTCGGTCTGACACCCCTGAACCACTGGGGCCAATATCAGCTGCATGAGAAACCCCCAACTCGCCGGACCTGAGGCAGCCCCCAAGGGCCACGGGGATGGGGAGGGCAGGGAGATCAAAGAAACTCACACACAACCGCACAGCGCAGCCCTCAGCCCAGAAATCTCTGCTTGGTGATCGCAACCAAACCAGGCCCACACCACCATCCTCCCCCCAGCTCTGCCGGTGCCCCTCACTCCCGACCCGCAGCCCCTGCTAGCCCAGCCCTGGGCTCCCCCCCCCCCCCAGCTCTGCCGGTGCCCCTCACTCCCGACCCGCAGCCCCTGCTAGCCCAGCCCTGGGCTCCCCGTCCCCAGCTCTGCCGGTGTCCCTCACTCCCGACCTGCAGCCCCTGTTAGCCCAGCCCTGGGCTCCCCCCCCCCAGCTCTGCCGGTGCCCCTCACTCCCGACCCGCAGCCCCTGTTAGCCCAGCCCTGGGCTCCCCCCATCAGCTCTGCCGGTCCCCCTCACTCCCGACCCGCAGCCCCTGCTAGCCCAGCCCTGGGCTCCCCCCACCAGCTCTGCCGGTGCCCCTCACTCCCGACCCGCAGCCCCTGTTAGCCCAGCCCTGGGCTCCCCCCATCAGCTCTGCCGGTCCCCCTCACTCCCGACCCGCAGCCCCTGCTAGCCCAGCCCTGGGCTCCCCCCCACAGCTCTGCCGGTGCCCCTCACTCCCGACCTGCAGCCCCCTGCCAGCCCAGCCCTGGGCTCCCCCCCACAGCTCTGCCAATGCCCCTCACTCCCGACCCGCAGCCCCTGCTAGCCCAGCCCTGGGCTCCCCCCATCAGCTCTGCCGGTCCCCCTCACTCCCGACCCGCAGCCCCTGCTAGCCCAGCCCTGGGCTCCCCCCCACAGCTCTGCCGGTGCCCCTCACTCCCGACCCGCAGCTCCTGCTAGCCCAGCGCTGGGTCCCCCCAGCTCTGCCGGTGCCCCTCACTCCCGACCCGCAGCCCCTGCTAGCCTGGCCCTGGGCTGCCCCCAGAGCAGGAAGGTGGATGGTGATGAATAGCCATGTGATGATAATTGTGGGATGTTCCAAGCCGGCCCCCAGGACTGCGGCTGAGGCTTCAACGCTCAGGTTAGTTGTGAGCTCGGGAAGATCCAAGCCCAGCGCAGGGGTCCCCAGCAGGGAAAGGTTGGACAGGGCATCGCCCTGGGCTCCAGCTGGTTCCTCAGGCTGGGCATTCAGGGCCTGGCACCGGTTCTCCCCCTGGGGCTCTCCCAGGCACCCCCTGCCCCTCCCAAGCCAGCAGGCCCCGCCCCACGGCTCCCTTGGGCTGGGAAGGGCCCAGCAGAGGCAGAAGGGAGTTTGCTGGAGGGGCAGACGGGCCCAGCACGGTGATGGGAGGTATGGGCGGGGGGCTCCCCAGCCACAGGTCACTACAAAAACGAATGTCCCCTCCTGTTACTCACCCCTTCTTGTCAACGGTTTGAAATGGGCCTGATGACATTGGCCTCATCACCACTACAAAAGTGACGTTTCCTCCCTTGGTATCCTACTGTTGAGAACAGCCCACTTCCACTTGAACTGAATTGTCTCCTTAGCACTGACCCCCACTCGGTACGGCAACCCCCTCTTCTCATGTGCTGTGTATTTATACCTCCCTACTGTATGTCCCACTCCATGCCCCTGATGAAGTGGGTTCTAGCCCACGAAAGCTTATGCCCAGATAACTCTCAGGTGCCACAAGGATCCTCGTTGTTTCTGCTGATACAGACTAACACGGCGACCACACTGAAACCAGGCAAAGTCTCCAATGTGAGGGGGCGCCACAGTGCTGGGGAGCCCTTCCTGATGCAGTGGGCCTGGGGGGGGGCTGGGATGCAGAGGGAGGGGGCAGGGGAAGGGGGCCTTTGCCCCAGAGAGGTTCCTCTCTGCCCTGCCCCCTGCCCCGGGCTCCCCAAGCCGGTGCAGTCTCAGTGTCTGGGCCAGCCGGAGATAAGACAGGGAAGGAATTTGACGAAGACAATTCATGGGGAGGGGGGGAGGCTTTTGCCCCCATGAACCACTTACCCGATGCTGCCCAGGCACATGGCACCAGGCGTGAGTGGCACCAGCCTGCCTGGGACCAGGGCCACCGCGCCCCCCTCGGCCCCCTGGCCATGCAGCCCAGCCACCCCCAGAAACACCGCTCCTGGCCAGGCGGGGAGGCTGGCACTGCAGCCAGGCAGGGACAGGGCCGGCCCCCTGGGCACTGGTTTGACTCCAGCTCACAGCAGCCCTGCTCCCCGCCCCACCCCCACTGCACTGACACTCCCAGGCAGGGGGTGATCATGTGGTGGGTCCCCTAAACCCCAGTACCAGGTAGAGCTGCCTCCCGGGGGCATCGTGCGCTGTAACTGCGCTCACCCCGACCCCTTCCCTAGGCAGACAACGGCATCCGGCCAGGACACACACACCCCAGCCTCATCCCATCGCCCCAGTCATGCCCCACAATCCCCCCAGCATGGAGTCCCATCGCTCAGTCTGCACATGGCCCCCAGCCCAGCCGTTCCTTTCCTCGCTCCTGCCCCATCCTTGGAGCAGCTCCTCTCAGACAGACAGACACACACAGACACAGGATAGACGAGAGGAAAAGCGGGGAACAATTGTAGCAGGGCCCTGAGCTCAGGGGGTCCCCTAAACATCTGTGCAATGGGAGTAGGTGGGGCCCAGCAAACCTGGGGTACTGGGCCCCATATGGCCCTGCCGGGCCTGCACACGTGGGTGGATCCCCACAGCGGATTAAAGCCGTCCCCTGTGCTTACAGATCCCCTGCAAGCTCCTGGCCTGTTCCCTGCCCGCTCCCAGCCCTTCCTCCTGGCGCAGATCTGGCCATCAGGTAATTTCCCGCTTCTCCTGGCTGAATCCCTCCTGACTGCGTAGGACCCTCACTCCGAGGAGCCAAGCCCTGGGCCACGACCCCCGCGCTAGGTGCTGCATGGGCAGAAAGACGCTTGCCGATTGCTGGGATTCTCAGCTCCTCACAGTTTAGCATCACCTGGAATCCCCCCAGCCCCCCCGGCCCAGCCCCAGGCGCGCCCCCTGCATGACATTTCCCCATCCGTGGGGCGCACTGTCCCAGGCGAAGGGGGCTCAGACCCCGGCTGCTGGCCAGGGAGCAAACCTGTCCCACCCCAGCCCAGGGCTGCTGTGTGGGCACACGCCAGGGAGGGGGCCTGCAGGGGGCAGCTGGGAGGGCGAAGGTCCCTGTGGCTGGAGCGAAGTGCTGCTCTGCCAGTTCCAGCTGTAGCCAGCAGGTGTCACTGCAGTGCCAGAGAGTCGGCACAGCCGAGTGCCCGGGGACGGGGCACGGGTCGCAGCCAGGCGCCCCGCCCCCCCCCCCATGGGCACGGGATGCTCCCCGGTGGCCTGGGCTGCATCGCAGGAGCCGGCACGGGGACATTGAGCACAAAGTGTCTTCATACGATTGCTGCAGGCGAGAGGAATCGAGGGCCGGCCCCGGTCCCCCGGTCGGGTGACAATCCCCAGGGCACGGGGCAGGGGATTGTGCCCCAGCCCATGGAGTGGCCACGCTGCTGCCTCGAGCCAGAAAGCAGTGCATGGTCAGGGCAGCATAGGTCATGGGGAGGGGGCAAAGGTGCCCAAGGGGTGAGGGAGACAGAAATCCCTCCATGCCAGGATGCCCTGTCCCAGTGGGCACCCCACAGCCTGGCCAGTGTCCACACAGCTACATGTAGTGTGGGATCTCTCCTGGCCCGGTGCCAAGTCTTCAGTGGGAGCAGAATTGGCTGCCCCCCTGGCTCAGGCCATCGCCATGGCGACAGGTGGCAGCCACGCACTCAGATCACGACGGGTAGAGAGAGAGAGATCCCAGAGACTGGCACACAGAGCTGGGCACAGAGACAGGCTCAGGCCCTGCCCCTGGCTGGAGCTAGGGTGACCAGATGTCCCGATTTTACAGGGACAGTCCCGATTTTTGGGTCTTTTTCTTATATAGGCTCCTATTACCCCCCAGCCCCGTCCCGATTTTTCATATTTGCTGTCTGGTCACCCTAGCTGGAGCAGGGCTGCCAGGTGCTTGCATCACTGCCTGGGATGGTGATGGCTGGGAAGGGCACAGCAAGAACCCATCCTGGGCTCAGCCACCCGAGGAAATCATTGGCAGGGGAGTCAGAACCGCCTTACACACGGCCCAGTCGGCCTGTGGAACTCTCTGCCACAAGAGGGAGCCGGCGTGGGCAACGTCATGGCTGTGCAGCGCACGAGTAACTCTGCAAGCTAAGGACACGAGCGACAGGATGGATCCAGTCTCACGCTGCAGGACATTCTGCACAGCCAGCCGGGGACATTACTGGTGCGGGGGGAGGGTAATGCTGTGCCCTGACCCATCGGCTGTGGGCCACTGCTGGAGACAGGCAGCTGGCCTAAGCAGGTGCCCTGGGCTCTCAGAGGGGCTGGTGCCCTTCACACAGCAGCTGGTCTCAGGCCGGAGTGGCAGCCAACGCCCTGTCTCGGGTTCCGGACCTCGGAGAGCCGGAGGGGGGAGCCTGGCTCGGAGACGCCCGGAGAGAGGGAGCGCCCCTCCCCTAGGGTGCTCCTGCTGGCAGGGCGCTTGGCACTGGCCGCATATGCTGTGCCTGCCTGGCACCTTCAGCTCCCAACGGAGTCACTCACAAGCAAGCCCAGGTGGGACCCACTCCCAGGGGGAGCCCCGAGATGGCAGGGCCAGGCTGAGCCCCCCACACACACACAGGGAGAGCAGCCAGCAGCCCCACCCTGGATGGGGACCAAGGCCCTGGCGTGCCCGTGTTGGGGCGGGGGTGTCAGTGCGTTTCCTCAGCAGGGCAGCCTGCCCAGGCACTGCCAGCCCCACGGTGCAGGGGGGCTGAGGAGCCACCCGGGAGGGGGCAGCACGCTGGGTCTGCAGGCCGGTGGGGCTGGGCACCATGGGGGGGCACCTGAGACATTCCTCTGCCCAGCAAGGGTGGAAAGGGGCCGGCTCCGTGGGAGGGGAAAGGTGGGGCCTTCTCTCAGCGCCTGCCAGCGGGCCCAGCGCAGAGCAAACAGACGGAGATTCTTGAGGCAGATGAACCGATAAGGGGAGGCGGGGAGCAGCCCTGGCCCCCCCGGCCAGCATCTCCCAGCACCACCCGGACGCCCAGACCCTTGGACTTGGGGAAAACAGGTTCTGAGGTGAGTCAACAGCAGTAAAAGCCAGTGAGGCGAGGGAGAGGGGTTGCATGGGAGTGGGTCCCCTCCCGTCCCCTCCCCCAGCCATCCTGGCAGCGTGGAGCCTGCACCTCGAGCCGCCTGGGGCCCTGGGGGCATCTCTCCCTTTGCCCTCCCCCCGGGGGCACTGGGAAGGCTGGGGAAGGCTGCCTTGAGGGTGCTGGGAGTCCTGGAGCCATTGGCTGGCAGCCCCCTGCTCCCCCAGCCAGGTGTCCCTATATCTTGGCCACTGGGCTCCCAGCAGGGCCAGGCCAGCGAGGGCCTAGCCCCCAGGGCAGCAGGGCACTTTTGGATGTAACATCTGGGCTGTGGGGTGCTGAGGGGCTCCGGTCGGGGCCCCATTGGGCTGGGCACCGCGCGCACACGGCGAGGAGAGAGTGTGACACTGGGATTACCTGGGACTGGTGCTGTACTGCCTGATGCAGCGACACAGAAATAGGGCTCACAGTTGGGACATGGGGCCTGTCCCCTCTAGGGGGTGCCGGCTCTGATCCGGCCCCAGGGCAGAGGACTGGCTTGCTCAGGGGGACAGGGAATGGGGACTGGGCCTGTCCCCTCTAGGGGGTGCCAACTCTGATCTGGCCCCAGGGCAGGGGACTGGGTTGCTCAGGAAGGCAGGAAGGCAGGGAATAGGACACGGGGCTTTTCCCCTCCAGGGGCCCCAGACTCTGATCTGGCCCCAGGCTGGGGACCGGCTGGCTCAGGGGGGTGGGAAATGGGGCACGGGGCCTTTCCCCTCCAGGGGGTGCTGGCTCTGATCCAGTCCCATGTGACAGCCATTACTAGCTGTGAAGTGCTTTGGGCTCCCCGCCCACACCCCAGCTGGCACTCAGCAGAGAGGTCCAAGCAGATCAGGCAGGAGCAGCATGGCGTGCAGGGGGCTGTCCTGGGCGGCACCTATCCAGGGATCCAGTCTCCAGTGATGTCAGACTGCCCTACATTCACTTCCTGGAGATCTCGTGTCCTCACACACACCAAGGCCAGAGTCCACTAGGGCACGCTAGTCATCCCCCGGCCAGCCAGGACCCCACGGGCCCAGCCGGCCAGCGCCTGCCTCCAGCCCTGGGACCCAGAGGCTCTGCTGGGAAATTCACCTGGGCTGTAAATCAGCACAGCGTGCTGGGACCAGGCTCCTTATCTGCATTCCTGAAAGCCGCAGGCATTCTCCTTGCCCACACCGAAACGCAGGGTAACCTTCGTCCCGGAGCCACCCTCCCCTGTCCCAGGCCGCCTCTGCTGCCTTCCAGGTGGAATTTACGACAGGCCATTGTCCCCTACGTTAGACACGGCCTCGCCCAGCTAGGGTCAGGAACTTCCAAACACTCCACCCCAGATATCAACCAACAGTCCCCCCAGCTCCCAGAGGCAGGGGAAACTGAGGCACGGAGAGGGTGAAGGGGCTTGGACAATGCTGCACAGCGAGCTGCCTGCTCTCAGTGAAGGCAGTGCCTGCTAGGCCGCTCTGCCCAGGGCTCTGGGTACATTAATCCCCTCCCCAACGGAGAGGGCTGAGTTCCGCTTTGCCGCCCTGGGCAATGCCCCTCTGTTACACTGACGGAGCCCTGCAAGGCCACTGCCCCCACCTCTGCTGCCATCCCAGGCGCTCAGCCCATGGACAGAGGCCGGGTGGGGGGTGTGGTGCTCAGTGTCATGCCAAGGCAGTCACACCTGAGCCCTCCCTCCTCACCCCATTCTCAGGCCCCGAGCGAAGGGGACTGCCCGGCCGAGCCAAGCACCCAGATGTGCCCGGAGCTTCGTGGGAAGCTGCCAGCGACCTGCTCCTGCTCTGCTCCCCGTGGGCCCAAGTCACTCACACCAACAAGGGCTCCTGCAGCCCCGCAGAGACCATGCAGTCACGTCCTCCACCCTCCACTGCCCCCCCCCACTGCAGCACTAGGTCCCAGGCACCCTCCACTGCCCCCCCCATTGCAGCACTGGGTCCCAGGCACCCTCCACTGCCCCCCCCCACTGCAGCACTGGGTCCCAGGCACCCTCCACTGCCCCCCCCCACTGCAGCACTGAGTCCCAGGCACCCTCCACTGCCCCCCCCCACTGCAGCACTGGGTCCCAGGCACCCTCCACTGCCCCCCCCCACTGCAGCACTGGGTCCCAGGCACCCTCCACTGCCCCCCCCCATTGCAGCACTGGGTCCCAGGCACCCTCCACTGCCCCCCCCCATTGCAGCACTGGGTCCCAGGCACCCTCCACTGCCCCCCCCCCATTGCAGCACTGGGTCCCAGGCACCCTCCACTGCCCCCCCCCAGCACTGGGCCCCCGGGACTCTGGAGATTTCAGACACGGAACCCTACCCCCAGCCAGTGCCAAGGGACTGCCCAGCTGGGGGCCCCCCCGGGCAGGCAGGGGGGGGCACTGCCCACCCCCTCCCGCTCCCTCCAGCGCTCTGGTCCTCCAGAGCATCCGCCTCCCAGCGGGCTGGGGCAGCAGCTTGCGCCCAGGAAGCCCCTCGTGACTCAGAGCATCTTGTGGCTGCTGGGGGCGGCTGTGAACTCGCCACCTCCTGCGCCTCGGACTGGTGCTGACGGGCGCGGGGCCCGCAGCCGGAGACCCGGAGCGCACGCTGCCCGGCAGGTGAATGGGAGAGCGGCGCCGCGCCGCGCGCCCTGATCCCCGCAGCTCCTCTCCGCGTCCAGAGCCTGGGGCCCCCCGCAGCGCTGCTGCCCCGCGCCGCCGGTCACTGCACGGGGAAGGTCCCCGGGATCGGTGGAAGGAGGGCAGCCGGGCCCGGGAGGACAGAGGAGACCCCCGCCGCGCACCGGGGATCCGGCTGGAGGGGGGCCCCGCGGGAGGGCAGCTCTCCGGGGAGGAAGCATCTGCTCGGGCCATTGCTCTACCTCGCACCGCGGGGCACTTCCCGGCCTCCCTCCCAGCACCTGAGCCCGGCCCCCGGACAGCCCCGCGCCCCGCCGGAGCCCGGCATGGCTGGAGCAGGACCCAGGGGAGGGGAGGGGAGAGCAGGGCTCCCCCGGAGAGGAAGGACTGCGGGGCGCAGAGGGCCCGTACCTGGGTCATGAGGCGGTCGGCTCCCGTGTTCTCTTCGTCCTTGAAGATGATGTCGGGGTTGTAGTTGGGGGTCAGCTCCTTAAAGCGCTCCGAGTTCCGGGCGATCTTGCCCTCGTACCTGCCGCTGGCGCCCAGGGTTTTCTCGGGCACGTTGGGGCTGAACTGCTTGTAAGCCAGCGGGATGAGCTTCCTGGGGGGCCGCCGGCGGCTGCCCACCACCCGGCCCGGCCCGCACCCCCGCACCGCCGGGGCCAGCAGCAGCGCGCACCCGCTCAGCAGCAGCAGGAGCCGGGCCAGCTTCATGGCAGGGAAGTCCGGGGGCAGCGGGGACGCTGGGCTGCTCCGCCGGGGCGGGGAGGCGGGCGACAGGGGGGTCCTCAGCCCGGGAGCCCCTCAGGCTCGGCCGGGGCGTTCGCCGTCCCCCAGGGGGGTCGCCATCCAGTGCGTAAAGGTGGCCGTGTGCCGGGCAGGTGCTGCCGTGCGCCCCGCTGCTGCTGGCCGGCGCCTGTGGCTGGCCGCCTGCTCTGAGCTCTCCTGCCCGGCCGCCTCCAATAAATAGCGAAGGGCCGTTTGTTTTGGCAGCGGGGCGGCTGCTGCGGGGCCGGGGCCCGGCTGCCCGGAGTCCCCGCGGTTTGCGCTCTGGTGGTCAGGGCGGCGGTGGCTGCAGGGGCAGGGGCTGGAGCTGGAGCCGGAGCCGCTGCTGCCTCCACTCCCAGGGCACGAGTGAGAGGGGAAATTGAAGAGATCCGGGATCGGGAACCGCCAGGACCGCACCCTGCCCATGTCCCAGCCTCCCAGCTCCCTCCCTCCGCCTCCCCGAGGAACCTGCCATGGGCCGCCGGCAGCCTCCTCCCCCTGCCAAGAGCGCCGCTGGCCGGAGCCCACCCCACCGGCCGGGGAGGCGCCCCGTTCCACCTGTCCCGGAGGGCGAGCCCCGGTAGGCAGCTGCCCCCACCCCGCCAACGAGAGCGAGGCCAGAGGGCTCCCTCCACCCCGGGAACCAGCCCTGCCCCGGGGCCCCGGCTCCCAGCCCACCCGGGCGACTTCGACAGGTGTCAACAAAACCCACGTGGAGAGGCCCTGAGCCCGTCACAGCGGGTGCCCCCCGCCCCGGAGCCCTGCAGCCCGAGCAGGTGCCCCCCACTCCTGGGCTCGCTTTGCTCAGTCGCTCGGGGTCCCCGGGCAGAGCAGGCGAAGATGCCACTTCCAGTCCTGCTCCCACTGATTCAGGGCTGATACCAGGTGCCCCGGCGCGCGGGGGGGAATCAAACAGAGCAGGGAGGCAGCTGGTTGAAATTTAACCACAATATTCTCGGTCTCTATTGTTTGGCGGGAGGCCCAATATTTCCACAACAGGATTATGGGATCTGATTAACTCACTGAGACAACAATGCGGGGCTGGGATGGGCTTCCCCTTCCAGCTGCCAATAGGGGAAAGTAAACACAACACCCTGATTTCACTCCCCAGGCCAGGGGCCGGCCAAGCCCCCTCCAGCCCCCTCGGCTCTGCACTGGGGAGGGCGCCGGGCCCCTCTCCCCAGGTGGGCCAACTGCTTCGGGCAGCCCTCGCCCAGTGCCACAGCCCTTCCCGGGGTGCTCTGGCTAGGCCAGGCGAGAGGCTGGGGCGGGTCCCAGAGGGGCAGAGGAGTGGCCTGCCATGCCGAGAGGGGTGCCATGCTGGCCCTGGGGGCACCATGCTGGAGAGGAGCAGCCAATGGGGTTCATTCTGGGGACCTCAAGCCCACGGGCGCAGCCAGAAGCACCCGCTGAGTTGGGATGCCCAGCGTGAGAGGCCTGGGGCCGGATTTCCAGAGGCGCTGGCACCACCGGCTCCCAAGGCCGCTCCTTCCCCCTCCCTGGCGCCCGTCCCCTCGGGGAAGCAGGACCAGGGCCGCCAGCTGCGCACCGAGAATCAGCAGCCGCTTATTAACCAACAGGCCATGGCCTCCATGAGCCTTGCCAGCCAAGGGGCTAATGCTGCCCCCCCCCCCACAGTGCCACACGGGAAAGCGCCAGGTGAGCAGCCCCCAACTGGCCAGTTAGCCCCCTGCATCTCCCTGGCAGGGACCCCTCAGGGATGGGCTCCTGGGAGCTTGGCACAGACAAAGAAGGGAGGGCTCCGGGCTGCTTGGGAGGCATTTTCCAGGCCATTAAGGGGCATGGCAGGGGCCTCATCCCACTCCACCCGCCTCTCCGGGGCTTCGAGGCAGGGCAATGCGGGGAGTGCGGGGCTGGGCTGGGGACTGGGCAGGCACAGGACACTGGTCTAGATCGGTCCCTCGGCTGGTCCGTCCTGGCCACCCTGGACAGGCCTTCTGCAGCATCGGCCGTGATCTCTCCCCTCCAGCCCAGAGACGCCTTCTCCAGCTGGTGGGTAACCCACTCCCAGGATGCCCGGGTACGCACCCCAACCCTGCTTGCGGTGCCACGATGCCCAGGTATGCCCCTCAACCCTGCTCGTGGCGCCACAACGCCCAGGTACGCCCCTCAACCCCGCTCATGGCACCACGACGGCCATCGACACCCCCCAACCCCGCTCGCGGCGCCATGATTCCCGGGTACGCCCCTCAACCCCGCTCACAGCACCATGACACCCAGGTACGCCCCTCAACCCCGCTTGCGGAGCCACGACACTCCCCAACCCCCCCCAACCCCGCTCGCGGCGCCACGACGCCCACCAACAGCCCCCAACCCCGCTCACAGCACCACAACGCCCGGGTACATCCCCCCAGCCCCGCTCACGGTGCCACAATGTCCGGGTACGTCCCCTAACCCCACTCACAGCGCCACAACGCCCGAATACGCCCCCCAACCCCACTAGTGGTGCCACGACGCCCAGATACACCCCCCACCCCACTCGCGGCGCCACGACGCCCACTGACACCCCCTAACCCCACTCATGGCACAACTACACCCAAGTACGTCCCCCAACCCTGCTCACGGTGCCACGACGCCCATGCCCCCCAACCCCACTCGCAGCACCACGACGCCCACTGACACCCCCAACCCTGTTCACGCACCACAATGTCTACATATGCCCCACCACCCACAGACACCACAAAGCCAACCAACGCCCCCCTCTAAGTGCCATGACACCCACGTACGTCCCCCCCACACCCTGCAGCACCATGACACCCACATTATGTCCCCTCCACTCATGACTCTGTGTCACTTGCTCACAGATCTGTTTCCATCCCACAACTACCACTGGGGTTGCTGCAGAGAGGGGGAGCCCTGGAGGCCTCTGCCTGACCCATGGGCATCGAATGCCACGAAGCATCAGCCTTGAGTTCGGGTGAGTGCTGCAGCTCACCCCCACCCATGGGCTCCCCAAACCGTCTGGATCACTAACAAGCAACCAGCAGGTGAGTACAGCCCCCTGCCTTGCTGGGCCCCTCAACGCCCCCACAGCTCATCAGTATCTCATGGAGCGCCCCACACCATCAGAGCTGGGAGGGAGGGGGCTTGCAGCTAGGCACTGGGCTGGGATTGAGGAGACCATGTGGGGGTCCAAGGGCCCTGATCTGGCAGGGTCTGTGCAGCGCCCGGCCCGACGGGGTCCCGATCTCAGTTGGGGTCTGTTCAGCGGGGATAGCTCAGTGCTTTGAGCATTGGCCTGCTAAACCCAGGGTTGTAAATTCAATCCTTGAGGGGGCCACTTAGGGATCTGGGGCAAAATTCTGTCTAGGGATGGGTCCTGCTTTTAGCAGAGAGTTGGACTAGATAACTCCTGAGGTCCCTTCCAACCCTGAGATTCTATGATTCAGCGCCCGGCCCGACGGGGCCCTGATCTCGGCGGGGGTCTGGGCAGCGCCCGACCCGACGGGGCCCTGATCTCGGCGGGGGTCTGGGCAGCGCCCGGCCCGACAGGGCCCTGATTTCGGCGGGGGTCTGGGCAGCGCCCGGCCCGACGGGGCCCTGATTTCGGCGGGGGTCTGGGCAGCGCCCGGCCCGACGGGGCCCTGATCTCGGCGGGGGTCTGGGCAGCGCCCGACCCGACGGGGCCCTGATCTCGGCGGGGGTCTGGGCAGCGCCCGGCCCGACGGGGCCCTGATTTCGGCGGGGGTCTGGGCAGCGCCCGACCCGACGGGGCCCTGATCTCGGCGGGGGTCTGGGCAGCGCCCGGCCCGACGGGGCCCTGATTTCGGCGGGGGTCTGGGCAGCGCCCGGCCCGACGGGGCCCTGACCTCGGTCGGGGTCTGGGCAGCGCCCGGCCCGACGGGGCCCTGACCTCGGCGGGGGTCTGGGCAGCGCCCGGCCCGACGGGGCCCTGATCTCGGCGGGGGTCTGGGCAGCGCCCGACCCGACGGGGCCCTGATCTCGGCGGGGGTCTGGGCAGCGCCCGGCCCGACGGGGCCCTGATTTCGGCGGGGGTCTGGGCAGCGCCCGACCCGACGGGGCCCTGATCTCGGCGGGGGTCTGGGCAGCGCCCGGCCCGACGGGGCCCTGATCTCGGCGGGGATCTGGGCAGCGCCCGGCCCGACGGGGCCCTGATCTCGGCGGGGGTCTGGGCAGCGCCCGGCCCGACGGGGCCCTGATCTCGGCGGGGATCTGGGCAGCGCCCGGCCCGACGGGGCCCTGATCTCGGCGGGGGTCTGGGCAGCGCCCGGCCCGACGGGGCCCTGATCTCGGCGGGGGTCTGGGCAGCGCCCGGCCCGACGGGGCCCTGATCTCGGCGGGGGTCTGGGCAGCGCCCGGCCCGACGGGGCCCTGATCTCGGCGGGGGTCTGGGCAGCGCCCGGCCCGACGGGGGCCCCATAAGCCCTGCTGTTAATACCCATAACAACAAGGCAGCTCCAGAGCTGGGCAGAGGAACAAACCTCACCTCACAATCACTAATGAAGAGAGCAGGGATGCCAGGGGATGGCTCAAAGGGCAGGGAACCCCAGAGCATATGGGAAAGCCCCCCATGTGTGTCACCTCCCGCCAGGGTAGGCTCTGCCGGGCAGGCCCTGCTCTGCTCTGCTCTCAGCCCCAGCACGAGGGCGTCCGGGTCCGGAGCATGCCCAGGGTAGGGAAAGAGAATCCATCACACTAGTTAATAACCGAGGCCTAATAAAGAACAGCAGCCCCCCTAGCCCCGCAGGAAGTGAGCCCCCGCCCCACACCCTGCCCTGTGCCTCACTGGGTCCCGCTCCCATGGGCCAGCAGGGGGCGGCAGAGGGTAACCTCAGGGAAGGGGCATCATTGAGTGAAAGCCCCATTGTGGGGGGGCGTTAGGAGCTGGACCCGTCTCGGCTACGGAGACCGGCTGTAGGCGCTGGGCCTGGCGAAGGGGAAGGGCAGACATGGACCCCTTGGGCTGTCACTGGCTCCAGGCCAGCGCTCTCTGGGGGATGTGGGGGTGGGGGAGGGCAGAGAGCTGGGCACCGGGGACTCTCCCTGCTCCCAACAGCACTGCAGGGTCTCTGCTTTGCCTGCCCACTCTCACGCCCCCAGCCCCCATGGGGGGGAGAGGAGAGAGTGGGGGAGGGGAGGGTGACCAGATAGCACATGTGAAAAATCAGGACGGGGGTGGGGGTGGAGGTCATAGGAGCCTATATAAGAAAAAGACCCAAAAATTGGGACTGTCCCTATAAAACTGGGACATCTGGTCACCCTAGGGGAGGGTGACTGCTTAACCCTCTGTGCTGGACACATGGGGGCTTGTCTCTACTACCTGGACCAAACAAACCAGGCCACAGTCCAACATGGGGGTGTGTGTGCGCAGGAGGCTAGGAGGAATACCCCACCCATGGGGCTGGGGGCTAGGGATACCCCCTCCGGCTTTGAATGCATCCCTGTGCTCTGTGTGGGAAGGGCAGAAGCAGGCAAAGCGCTGCACAAAACGAGCCCCCCCCCCACTTCAAAGTGTGGGGGCATAGATGGCACTTCAGGGACAGGCAGACCCTGCTGTCACCACAGGGCAGGAGGGAGCAAAGTTCTCTGCCGGGGGGGGGGCTATTCCCCTAACCACTGGTGGGTCAGTGAAGGGGGAGCCAGGACTCCTGGGTCTATTCCCAGCGCTGACGTGCCGGGTGACTTTGGGCAAGTTCTGACTCTTTCTGTGCCTCAGTTTCCCCTCTGTACAAGGGGTGCTGACCTCAGGGAAGGTGCTTTGAGATCATCACGTTATTTATAGCATGACCCTCCCCAGTGCATACTTGGGCACCTGGCACTGAGCAGAGCAGGAAACCCCCCAGGGTTGGCCCAGGCCTGCTGGGGGCTGCCGGCGCCCCGTGGCCCCAGGCCTTGCTGAGCAGAACCAGGACCAGCCCCGGCGGGCACAGAGCAGAGGGCCCAGCGGCAGGCCGGCTGAGCCAGGGAGGGAGCTGCAGTCTAGGTGGTGCTATTTCCTTAGTTTTGTACCAGGCCAGCTCGGGATTTTCCTCTCCCGGCTGGGCTGGGGTTCCCCCCCCTTTTCTAAAAATACTTGAAAGCGACTGAAAGGTCCCTTTAATCGAGGGCACAGAGCAGTTGTTAAGGCCACGGGCTGGGGCGCGGGGCCATGCCCTGCATAACGGCTTCATTAAACCCTGCGGAAACTAATATTTGTGGACTCAAATGATGGAGGCTGAGCCTTTAACGTGCCCTGGGAGCCTGGGGAGAGATCCCAGCCGCACAGGCTGGCGCTTGGCTATGGGCCATGACTCCCTACACCCTGGAAGCCTGCCACTGACCCAGGCCAGCAGGGTCCCCGCTGGGGTCAGGGCCCCTGGGGCTGGGATTTCTCCTGGGAGCAGCGCTCACTCTGGATGTCAGCAGGGTGGAAGCCCCCCATCTCCTGCTCCCCTTTTCCCTGCAGGAGATTCCTGCTGAGACACAGCGCTGAATCGTGCTGCAGACCGCAGAGCGCAGCTGAGCTCTGGGCCTCCCTGCCCCACAGCGTCTCCCTCACAGGGGATTTCCCAGCCCATCTGTTTGGGGCTCCCTTGTTTATGCTGGACTCCTGTGGATTATGGGCTGCAGTGAGCAGCCTGGCTCAGGCAGGGCCCTGTGGGATCCCTGCTCCGCTGCACCCCACCTGCCCCGCAATCCTGCAGGTGCACAAACACCCCGAGCCTCTCACCCCGGTGCCTGCCAAGCTGCACAGACAGCAGGAAAGCGTGGGGTGGAGAGATGTGAGGGAGAACCCTGCTGCTGAGGTCGCCAGTCAGTGGAAATTTGGGGATCTCGTTCCGACCTGGGTATAGCACAAGAATTTCACTGAGACTGGCACAAGGGCTGGGCTAGCAGGGGATTGAGGGGCACTGGCAGAGCAATGGGGGAGCCCAGGGTGGGTAGCAGGGGGCTGCGGGTCGGGAGTGAGGGACACTGGCAGAGCCCATGGCTGGGAAAACAGGGGGCTGCAGGTCGGGAGTGAGGGGCACCAGTAGAGCTGGGGGCAAAGCTCAAGTCTCTGGTATGTTTTGGGGGCCTTTCACTGTTTGAAGCTCACCCCCCAGCACGGGCTGGCCAGCCCAGCGCTGCCAAGGCCCCCGAATGCACAGAGCCAGGTGCCCCTGGCCCGCTGCGAAGGCTCTCGTGGCTGCCAGACGGCACAGAGCCCCACATGGGCCTCTCCTCCAGCCCAGCGATTAATTCTGCCCCTGCAGCTCCAGGGGCTCTGCACCCTCCTCCCCGCTCGCCAGGACAAGGGATGGGGGGAGCAGAGACATCCATTGCTCACAGGAAAGGGACGAGGAGCCACCCTGAGCTGCTCTTTAGAGCCCCCTCCCTACCTAAAATTTCCCCTGGCGCCTGGGGAAGGGGCAGGGCAAAGAGCAGCAACTCCGATTGGCTGCCCTTCCCGAGAGGGCAGGGAAGTGGGGAGAGTGGCCAATCAGAGGGGTCTCCACCCAGGCAGGGCTGAAATTCATGAGATCCCAGCCCTGGCCAAACTCCTGTCTGGCACTGGTTTCCCGGTGAACGCGTCCCAGGGAGTGGCCAGTGGCCAGCTCCCCCCCGTCCCCAGGCCTGGATCCACCTTCCACTGTCCCACATGGGAATAAGCAGCACGTTCATTGGAAATCCAGGCACCACGTGGCAAGGGCCCGGGGAGACGCCCTGCACGGCTGCAGCAGCATCCTGCATTGGGAATCGGCCCCCACCCCAGCTATGAATGGGGTCACTCTGCTGTGCTCCAGGGAGGCCTGCAGGGCCCCTGGCGCAGATTTGCACTGAACATCCCACCCTTGCGGTCACAGGAAAACCTTCCGAATAGGAGACAGGCCCAGAGGGACACATGAACTCACCCTGTCCCCCTCTATTGGGTTTACACTGGAACCTAATGATGACACTTCAACATCATCAGCATTAACGATTTCACAGCTGACCTTTCCTGCAGAAGCACTAAACTAAGAAGCTGGATGATGGGAGTTGGGTCTGAGATATTCAACTACCCTTCTCCCACTTTTTAAGTCCCCTCTACCCCAAAGTGGGAGGGGAAAGGGCTGTACTCTCCCCCCCACCACTCCAGGCCAAAAGCCTCTTCCTCATTCAGGAGAAGCCATCACACAGTGAGTGGCCTGAGTCAGTTGGTGACTGCACAGAATGGGGATGTGGGTGCGCTAGGCTCAGGCTTCTAAAGAAGGCAAAACTGCCACCCACCTGCTGCCCCCATCCTACGGCAGCTGAAACAGGCACTTCCGTGACAAGGAAGCAAGAGTCAGAGGCTATCGGGGAGGGGAAGCCCAGGGCTGGGCTACCAGGGGGCTGTGGGGTCGGGAGTGAGGGGCACCGACAGAGCTAGGGACAGGGGGAGCCCAGGGCTGGGCTAGCAGGGGGCTGTGGGGTCGGGAGTGAGGGGCACCGACAGAGCTAGGGACAGGGGGAGCCCAGGGCTGGGCTGGCAGGGGCTGTGGGGTCAGGAGTGAGAGGCACCGGCAGAGCTGGGGGGAGGAGCCCAGGGCTGGGCTAGCAGGGGCTGTGGGTCAGGAGTGAGGGACACCGGCAGAGCTGGGGACGGGGAGCCCAGGGCTGGGCTAGCAGGGGGCTGCGGGTCAGGAGTGAGGGGCACCGGCAGAGCTGGGGACAGGGGGAGCCCAGGGCTGGGGTAGCAGGGGCTGTGGGTCAGGAGTGAGGGACACCGGCAGAGCTGGGGACGGGGAGCCCAGGGCTGGGCTAGCAGGGGCTGTGGGTCGGGAGTGAGGGGCACTGGCAGAGCTAGGGACAGGGGGAGCCCAGGGCTGGGCTAGCAGGGGCTGTGGGTCAGGAGTGAGGGGCACCGACAGAGCTAGGGACAGGGGGAGCCCAGGGCTGGGCTAGCAGGGGCTGTGGGTCGGGAGTGAGGGGCACCGGCAGAGCTAGGGACAGGGGGAGCCCAGGGCTGGGCTAGCAGGGGCTGTGGGTCGGGAGTGAGGGGCACCGGCAGAGCTGGGGACGGGGAGCCCAGGGCTGGGCTAGCAGGGGCTGTGGGTCGGGAGTGAGGGGCACCGACAGAGCTAGGGACAGGGGGAGCCCAGGGCTGGGCTAGCAGGGGCTGCAGGTCGGGAGTGAAGGGCACCAGCAGAGCTATAAAGACTCTGGACTCAGGACACCCTATGGTCCCAGCAAGCCCTGCTCCTGCTCCACGTCCCAGAACACAAAGGCGGTGGGTGCTGTACACTGACCCATAAGTGCTCAGCTTCCCAGGGATCCTGTGGCAGCCCCAGCCCCCAGGTAACAAGGTGGGGAAGGGGAAGCAGCCAGCCACCTGCCCAGCTCCAGGAGCTGCACTTTCATGGACCCCCAGAGAGGAATATGACCTCCCTCCCCACAGGTAACAAGTGCATCTGTGCTCAGACCTCCCCCATCAGCCTAACCGCCCCGAAAGCTGAATGCTTCCCCTGCCCTGGGGAACAGGAATAGACGCCCCCCCCAACCCACATACCTCCAGCTGGCCTAGGCACAGGGTGGGGAGGAGATGACCTGCTGGATAGGCGAGGAACAGCACAGGCTGCAGGAGCCAGTCTGTGGGGAGTGCAGAGCCCCTGGGTCCTGCTCTCCAGCCTGGCCCCATGGCAAGGAGGGGCAGGCTTTCTGGCTTTAGTGCCCTGCTGGGGCCTTGGCGCTCACCCCCCCAGGCAGGGAGCCCTGCTGGTTCAGGAGCAGAGGGCTCCTAAGGGAAGTTGCCCCCAGAGGCTCAGTGCCCGGGATGCAGGCGACTGAGGCTGGGCCCCCCCATCCCAGACATGAAGAGTTGGCCCAGGGGAAGGTCTAGCATGTGAAGGGGTGGGGTAGTGCCCCCGCCTGCAGATCCAAAGCTGCTGTGCAGCAGCGCCCCCTAGTGCTGGGGACACAGTGTAAGGGACAGGCTGCACGCACGAGCTAGTGCTGAGGGCCGCTCCAGACCCAATGAGGCTCTAAGCGCCTTGCAGAGGGGGCAGCGTGGCACGGAGGCAAGCCGCCCTCAGGCCCTGCATGGGCTAAGTAACCCGCCAGACCGAGCAACGGCTGAACCCTTCCTTAAACATCAGTTACCGCTTCAGAAACTGCTTCGAAGCACCCCCTAGGCTGTGCGCCCAGCGGCAGGGCTGACTCACCGCTGCTTATGGGGCTTCGGCCACTCCCAGCAGAGAAGAAATCAAAGATTTCCCTGCCTCAGGGCGGGGCTGGTTGGCACCCAGACTCTCCGCCCAGTTCTGCACCGCTGGGCACGAAGCCCAAGGCCTGTTATCTCAGGAACTGGCACCCTACAGCCCAGCCCATGGCCGCCTCGTCTTCAGTGCAGAACTGCAACCCCTGGAGCACCTGCGGTGCCATCGACCCCCTGTGGAGATGACGCTGGAGCAGGGCATGCTGGGAGCTGTAGTCTCCACAGGCCATGCCTCCAGCTGGAAAATGAAGGAGGCTGCAATTGGCTCCGTTTCAGGTGTTGCCCTGCGGCTCCTGGCTGGGCAGAACCTCTCTGAACCTTCCGGGAGAACTGGAGGCGCGGAAGGCAAGGGGACCAGCTGCAGGGGCAGAGGCTGTGAAGGGGACAGGCTGGAGAGAAGGGCCAGGGCTTTCCTGGGACTGAAACCTCTCCTATGGGGTACCTGGCAAGACCAAATGGGAGGAGCCAGAGCTGGCCCCACCCCCAGCCAGACACAGCCTCCTCGGGCAGAGAGGGGCCTTTATTGCAAAAAAGGAAGTGTGGAGCCACCCGTCGAAAGAACAGGAACCTGCCCCCCTCCCCTCCATTCAGCTCATCCACATTCTCAGCCCTGAGGAGCACGGAGAGGGGCAGCCCACAGCTGGCGGGCGGGGTAAGGGCTGGGCAGGAAAGCCAGGCCAGTGTGAGGAGAGGAGATGCCTGCCACACCAGCTCTGCCAGTGGAGAGGCCTGGCCCAGAGACTGCCCAGCATCTAGTGGCCACAGGTGAAGTGAGAAGGGGCCGAACGAACCTCCTTCATCAGGATCTGCCATGGGGGGAGAGGGCCCCACCCGCTGTCTGGAGCGGGAGCCCTGGTTGGCCCTTCTAGATGCTGCATTAGGGATTCAAGGCTCTGTGCTGGTGTCCTGGAGCTGCCGTGGTGAGCAACGAGTGCCTGGGGCCAGACCCCTTCCCACGGCAAGGGGGACGGGCAGCGGTGTGTCAGCCGAACAGCCCCTTTGCCTTCTTCCTCTTGGCCTTGGACACGGGCAGTCGGGCTCTCTGGGCTGGAGAGGAGGGAGTCTGGAACCAAAGGAACCTCTGTCAAAGCAACGGGGACACTCCCGCGGGCCGGGTCTGTGCGTGAGGCTGTGCACGCATCGGTGTGCATGTCCATAGTGCTGGGACTAGGGGCACCGGGGGGCTGCCGCACCCCCTGGCTTGAAGCGGTTTCCATCATATTCAGCGTTGACAGTTTGGGTCAATAGACCCCCACTGTACATGTCTGCATGCATGTCTGTCTGGGCATGCATCCGTGTGTGTCTGCGTGCATGGGTGGAGCCACATCTCTGGGCATCCGTATGTCCACGTGTGTACACGCATGCACAAAACAGGAGCACTACAGACCAGCCAGAGCTTCTCCAGTCCCTGCGTCCCAAAGCACTTCCCAGCCCGTAGCTCCCGGCACGTACCCAGCTGGGATGGGCACAGCCGCGCCACCCTGCAGGGCAGGGCAGGTGGAGAAGGCCCTTTGTTTCCAATTAAAAGTGCGGGTTTGATGGAAAAATGCTGCCTAGCCCAGTCACCACCCCAGAGACAGTGAGGGACTCCCAGTCCCAGCACTCCCCCGACCCGGCTTCCAGAGCTCCCCCCCACTGGCTCCTAGCTGTGTGCAAACGACACACAGGAAAGCTGTGAGCGACAGATGCCTCCTCCCTGGGGCCCGGCCCGGCCCTGCCCTGCTGGGATGCAAGCCCCAGCGTCATGCCGCCAGCTCTCGCCAGCACAGCTCTCTGTCCCTGCTGGAGCCCAGCCACCCTCACACAGGAAGTTCCAGCCCCAGCAGTTTCCAGCCTTGCCCAAGGGAAAACCTTTCTGAGTGGCTGCCTGCCCTGCTGCCCCGCCTCCTGGGGAACAGCAGCCAATCAGAGGTGGTGTAGGAGGCAGGCAGAATTCTCGCCCCACCCTGCAGGGGCCAGAGGAGTTTTGGGGTAGGGGAGGAGGGAGAGGGAGCAGCCAACACCATTCTCACAGAAGGGGAGTAGGGAGCAGAGCCCTGCACTGGGACTGGGATCCCGCAGGACCCGCTGCCATGATGGTGGGAGTGGGTGAAATGTGCTTTGTTGCAGGCAGGATTGGGCGGGCAAAAAACCAGACTGCGGGAATTTGCGGGAAATCACTAAATCTCTCATCAGTTCACCAAGAGTAGCCTATTCAGGACATTGCTAATTATTTTGTTTAAACTTCTCTTTCCTACACCTGTTTATCTCCCTGGCTCTGGCTCTGGTCAGGTCAGAAAATCACACTCCCAGGGTTTGTTGTTTGTTGTTCTGGGACGTCACGTACGCGCAGACGGTCGCTGTGGTATCAGCTGGCTGTCAGTGCTACGAGCAGTTTTTCTGTTCAATGTTTTTCAAAAAGCAGTAATAATCCTGACACGGAAATAACTTGACTGGGATGTTTCAAAGTTCTAAAAACAGCGCTTAAGTGGGTTAAAAATTTCCAGTTTTTTTTTAAACAACTTACTTTTTATAATCATTAAAAAAACCTGCGCCTTTTAAGGCAAAATTGTGGGGCAATTTGTTTTGACGTTCCGTGTGATAGACACACAACAGCAGTTTGTCAGAAATAGAATTTCAGCAATGCAAAGCAAGTTTTGCCTTTTTTAAAATAAAGGTTTTAATACTTACATTTAAGCGAGGGATAGAAAGAGACTTCATGTCTATTATAACAGGAGTTAAAGTATTTTATATGTGGTTTAAGCAAGATTTGTTTAATTCTTTTAGTGGTAAATATTGTGTCTGAATTCCATTTAGAATATATGAACCCACCGTGGTGGGTTTTTTTGAGTAGCACGGGGGAATCTGTCTCTCTTGCAGGATCTCAGGTGTTTATGGGTGGGAGCGGGATAAAAATGCAAGAAACAATGTGGGAGCAGGGCAGTGGGAGGGGGTATTGCAGGGCGGGAGCAGGATTAAAAAAACAGTCCAAGGCAGCGCTCTAGTAGGGAGAATACAGAGCCCAGCAGGCCCCCTCCTGTGAGCCATGGGTCAATCTGCTCTCTGCTCCCCTCCCCTGTCAGTGGGTCAGTCTGCTCCCCCCTCCCCTCCCGTGAGCCATGGGTCAGTCTGCTCCCACTCCTCCGCGTCTCTAGAACACCTCTGTGGGCAGTTCCAGAGGGGGCTCCCACTGCAGCGCGTCCTGGCCGGCGCAAGGGAAAGACGACCCCTGGAGCTGCAGGAGTGGGCTGGGTGGCACAGCACCACCCCACAGCCGGGCCAGGGTCACCTCGCTCTGTGTCCTGGGGATCTGGTAGCTCTGTAACTGCACACCGGGGGAGTTCACAATCCAAAGCTGGGGGGTGTTTAGACTGGACACGTCCCATTAGGAACTTGGCTGAGACCCACCAGGTCACCAAACAGCCCCTGGATGGGAATAAGCTTTGATCAAATAGGGCTAGAAAGGCTCCATGTACACAGTACTCTGCGCCAGCCAGTTCCCGCCCTGGGGCCAGACCTAGAGGGGACAGGCCCCATGGCTCATTGCCCACCCCCTGAGCCAGCGAGTCCCCTACCCTTGGGCTGGATCAGAGCCAGCAGCCCCTACTCAATCCTCTGAGCCAGCCAGTCCGCACTGCAGGTTGGCTTGTGTCAGAGATCGAGGAGGGAACAAGGGCTCCGGAGCAGAACCCAGTGGCTGCAGGCACTTGGTGGAACCTCTGCAGGGTGGAGGCTGCTCAGGACAGCTTGTCTCTCCCTCCAGACCCAGCCATTCCCCCGTCAGGTCTCTCACACCGGCCTTCCAGGAGGCTGCTGGTTTGGGAGCTGCACTTACCGCTGTGGCTCCCAGGCTCTGGGGCAGGTCAGAGGGTGGCTCAACCTTTTCCTGCTGAGAACCCAGTGTGACCAATGAGTCCATGGCCTCCCCAGCCAGCTGGGGAGACGAGGTGAGCTCTGGGGTCTCGGCATCCCCTGTCCCAAAGAGAGAAGGCAGGAGTCAGATGCATGTGAGGGAGCAGAGAGGCCAACAGCTAGGGGAGAGGGATGTCGGCCCCCCACTGACGCTGGGAGCAAAGCAATACCATCCCTAGCTACAGGGACCAGACCCTCCCTGCCAGCCAGGCCAGAAGCTCCCGGACCATTGGGATGGGGCAATGCCCAGTGCCCCCCACACCCCTCGTGGGAAGGGGCCCCTGGACACATTTCCATCTCCCCTCCCACCCATCGGTTGAAGGTTGCTCACCTGAGTGGTGCCGCTTCTGCGCTGCCCTCGCCTCCTGCCTGGCCACGGCCGTGTAGAGATGCTGCAGGGTGCTTGTGAATGCCTGGCCGTCCCCTGCACCGCACAGCTGGGGCAGACTCTGAAAGGGACAAGAGGCACCGTCAGTCCCTCTCTGTACCGTGCCGACACCTGGTGCCCAGGCCGACGACGCTGCTACTGACGACTGTGCTCGGGTTAATTAACAGGGACAACAATACCCACCTGGGGACTTCACTGATCCCAGGCCCTCAGCTCCATCTCATCTGAAACACCCCCAGCATGTTACTTTGCCACTACCTGCCAGGAGAGCGCCCCCTACTGACCCCACCCGACACCCTGCAGCACAGCGCCCCCTAGTGCCATGTTGGGACCAGCACTGACTGCCAGGGGAGAGTGCCCCCTACTGACCCACCCCACTCCCTGCAGCCCAGTACCCCCTAGTGCTATGCTGGGACCAGCACTGCCTGCCAGGGGAGAGCGCCCCCTACTGACCCCACCCTGCTCCCTGCACCACAGCGCCCCCTAGTGCCATGCTGGGACCAGCACTGTCTGCCAGGGGAGAGCGCCCCTTACTGACCCCACCCATTCCCTGCAGCACACCCCCCTAGTGCCATGTTGGGACCAGCACTGACTGCCAGGGGAGAGTGCCCCCTACTGACCCACCCCACTCCCTGCAGCCCAGTACCCCCTAGTGCTATGCTGGGACCAGCAATGTCTGCCAGGGGAGAGCGCCCCTTACTGACCCCACCCATTCCCTGCAGCACACCCCCCTAGTGCCATGCTGGGACCATCACTGACTGCCAGGGGAGAGTGCCCCCTACTGACCCACCCCACTCCCTGCAGCCCAGTACCCCCTAGTGCTATGCTGGGACCAGCACTGCCTGCCAGGGGAGAGCGCCCCCCTACTGACCCCACCCCACTCCCTGCAGCACACCCCCCTAGTGCCATGCTGGGGCCAGCACTGTCTGCCAGGGGAGAGCGCCCCCTACTGACCCCACCCCATTCCCTGCAGCACACCCCCCTAGTGCCATGCTGGGACCAGCACTGACTGCCAGGGGAGAGCGCCCCCTACTGACCCACCCTGCTCCCTGCACCACAGCGCCCCCTAGTGCCATGCTGGGACCAGCACTGCCTGCAGCGGGGTCAGCAGTGACTGCCAGGGGGGAGAGCAAGCCCCGCCCCATAGCACCTACTTACTGCTTGGCAGCCTGCCATCCCAGTGCCTTGGGCAATGTGATGGAGGTTTGATATAGAACACAACTCTGGTGCCCCCCTTCTTCTGGGAGTGCAGGGGTTAACTGGAGTATGTCCTCACCGTTGGGGAGCTCGCTGCCTGCTCCCCCAGCACATCACCCCATTCCGGAGCTGGGCCCCATCCGAGCACTGGCCCCACCCCCGCAAGTGCAAACCCGTTCCTGGCCCATTACTGTAGGGCTGTGGGAACACAGAGATCAGAGATAGCAAGTCCGGCTCCTGGCCCGCGTGGCCCCCACCCCTTTCCCTCTGGCATTCCCTCTCCAGAGCCCAGCACCAGCACTGACTCATCCTCACAAACCAGGGGCTGCTCCCACAGCTGATGGGGACTGGGACAGATCACATGGGCGGGTCCCAGGCCAGCGCCGATGCTGGGACACTGGGCTCAAGGCATAATCTGCTAGCTTCAGTCTCCCAGTGCCTCACACTGCACAGTGGGTGGCTCTGGCCTGCTGGGGGCCTGAATCCGTGTCACTACTATTCTTGATGTTGCAACAGCACCAGCCAGTATCAGGACCCGCTGCCAGGCCTGAGAGATCGTCCCTGCCCCAAGGACCTTGCAGGCTAACCTGAGATGGGCGAGGAGGCAGGATTACTAGCCGAGGCCACACTGGGAGTCTCTGGCAGAGCCAGACGCTGAACCCGGGTTTCCTGCATCCCTGGCCAGCACCTTGACCACAAGGCCAGCCTGGCCCTGTGGGAGGAGATGTGGTGGCGCCCTGCTTGCCGTGTGCAGATGAAAAACATGGAGCTGCCTTAGTTCAGGGGCGCTGCACGCAGCCACCTCAGCCTTGGCCCAGGGCCAGCCGGCACTATGGAGTGGAAGAGGTGTCTGGGGCACTGCTGGCCTGGCAGCTTGGTGCCAATCTGGGCCCTGCCAGGGCAATGGGCACATGGGCCTACAGGCCTGCACTCAGCGCCCAGCAGGGTTGCTCTGGACCTGGCCTTGCAGAGCTCCTCCCGCAGGGGCTGAGCAGCTGGCAGGACAAGCCTGCTCCAGCACTTGGCAGAGCCCTGCTCCTCCCCAGCTGTGCACACACACACCTGCTGCAGCCTGTGGGCTGGAGTCACATTCAGCAGAGGATTCCAGAGGCCTGCCTGGGGCTCTGCGCGCTGAGAGTCATTCATGAAATGCTGCTGATAAGATCTAATGGGAAGGGCTGCGGCTTCCCCTGCAGGAGCGACTGAGGGTCTGATTCAGGCAGCCGCCTGTGCGATAAGGGGCGGGTGAGGCCTGGGCCGGGGCTGAGTCTCAGCCAGGCAGGGGCGAGCAGAGAAGGGACCCCAACCTCTAGCAGGGCACCCCGTCCCCTCCCCGCTCTGACTGAGGAGGCTGGATTCCTGAGCACCCTGCACCACGGCGCAAAGCTGTGCCCACCAGCAGCCCCAGGGCAGCATTGACCTGGGGGGAGGCAGCAGAGAGCCCTTCTGCAGAACTCCAGAGCCCACGCCAACCCAGGGCCTCTCAGCACTGCTCCTGTGGGGTGGCCCAGGCCACCCCCAGTCCTGGGCACCCCCCACAGGCACTGCCTACGGAACAGGGAATGGGCCAGCTCTCGGACAGCTGAGCGGCCAGTGGAAATGGAGTCCATGGCCAGTGCTGGGGTCACATCCCATCCCATCCCAGGACACATGACCAACACCTGCCTTGGGAAGGCCAGGACCCCGTCCCCCACACCTCCAAGGGCATCAGAGGAGCTAGCAGCTGGTACCTGCACAGCGAGACGAGCCCCCTGCCCTTTCCGCTTGGTCACATGGGCTGCTGCAATGTTCCCCAGGGCAGTGCCATGCTGCACCCCAGAGCCAGCAGTCACTGAAACACCCATCTCTGCTGGGCCCACTTTCTCTCCCATCCCCTCTCTGGCACCAGCAGCGTCCGTCCCTTCCCCTCCCTCCCCATTTGTTTGCTAGACAGGGTCCCTTTCCTGGGTAAATATGCCCAGGTGCCCCGGGGACTCAGCAGGGCTCATGTGAGGGGGGCTGTGTGCCTCGCACAGGCTGGGCGTTGCCACCAGCTGTCTGGCACCGTGAACAGCTCTGTGTTCCCCACCACCGCCGGTACCTCCAAACGGCCACATTTGCCATCCCGCTGCAAAGCAAATGACTTTCCCAGTTTGTTTTTCCTGACTGTTTTTTTCTTTCGCTCGAGTGCGTGCCCGCCCAGCTCGGCGCTGTGCCAGGCGGAGCAAGTGTCATGCTCGGCCGGGAGGCGAGTGCTGCAGCATGTCCACAGGAAACCAAACAGCACTTGCCACATCTCTACCTCCCTGTGAAGTGAGTCGCCATCCTGGGGCTCTGGGGACAGGAGTGGCCCTGGCCAAGTAACACAGGGCTCCTGGGGGAGCACTTCAGTCCCTCCCCCGAGGCAGGAGGGACTCCCCTGTTCAATCATCAGAGCCACGCTGCTCTCACAGGCCCAGCTGAGTTTGGATGGGGCTGCTGGCCTCCGTGTGCTCCCTCTAGGCCTCGAGTCCATAGGCCCAGCGGCGCCGGAGCAGCTAGCCCGAGTGAGGAGAGGGCCCCCCCCGCCGTTATTTAAACACACCCAAGTAGCAACAGGGACTTGGCCGAGGTTCCCACCCCCAAACCCGCAGAGCAGGAATGGCAGCACCCATGCAGCTCCTAGCAGAGCAGGGCAAACGCGCACAGGGCCAATGACGGGGGGGGGGAAAGCCGGTCCAAATTACCGAGGTCTGGTGGTCCGGAAGGGGGCCCGGCTTCCCCAGCTTCTCCCCCTCCCTCGTCGGCCCAGTTTAGCTGGTCCGCCCTTGCTGGGGGGGGGCCCCGAACCCGCTCTTGGCAGCCCTGAATGCGCAGACGGCAGCACGGCTCCCGCCGCACTCAACAGGCGCAGGGACAGCAGCAGCAAGCACAGCTCTGCGTGCCCACAGGGAAATTCCCAGGCAAGGCTCTCACTGCCCCCCCAGCTCATCTTCCTCATGCCCAGCAGGGGGCGCTGGCTGTGGGGGGAAGCCCCCGGCTATTCCAGCCCCACCTCTCCCAGCAGGGGGCGCTGTGGGGAGCGGGGGGGGGGGCCACTGGTTGGGAGGGGAGCCCCCGGCTATTCCAGCCCCACCTCTCCCAGCAGGGGGCGCTGTGGGGGCAGGGCGGGGCGCTGGCTGGGAGGGGAGCCCCCGGCTATTCCAGCCCCACCTCTCCCAGCAGGGGGCGCTGTAGGGAGCGGGGGGGCACTGGCTGGGAGGGGAGCCCCCGGCTATTCCAGCCCCACCTCTCCCAGCAGGGGGCGCTGTGGGGGCAGGGCGGGGCGCTGGCTGGGAGGGGAGCCCCCGGCTATTCCAGCCCCACCTCTCCCAGCAGGGGGCGCTGTAGGGAGCGGGGGGGCACTGGTTGGGAGGGGAGCCCCCGGCTATTCCAGCCCCACCTCTCCCAGCAGGGGGCGCTGTGGGGGCGGGGCGGGGCACTGGCTGGGAGGGGAGCCCCCGGCTATTCCAGCCCCACCTCTCCCAGCAGGGGGCGCTGTGTCATGGAGCGCTCTCTGCTATGGATGCTGTACCCAGACACGCTCGGCCCAGACTGCACTGATGGAGACGCAGCAGCTCCCTGCCGGGGGGAGGGCGCACATCGCGAGTACTTTACCCCCCAGCCCCAGCACAAGGCAAACCCATAAACCTGCCTGCAGCGTGTGTGTCAAAGGTCTGAGGGCTAATCTCTGCCAGCTCTGCCTGCTCCACACCCAGACAGCAGGGAGAACAAAGTGTAACAGATAAAGGCCAGTTCCTCTGCGCTAGAGGGGGGCGTGGATCTGCTCAAGGCCAGAGTCCACCGCCTGCGCCTGGCAAGGCACAGCAGGGGCCTGCGGCTGACATCCCCTCCTTCCCGGCCTGGCGCGTCTCCCTGGGGGGCTTGAGGGACATTGCTGACAGGCCCCTTGGCTGGTGCTGGTCCCGGTCCCGCCCAGCAGGTCTCAGCCCCGCTTGCTGGGCCGGGACGGCTGGAGCACGGTGGCCCACTTGCACTGCAGAGAGGCTGCTCTCAGTGTGGAGCTGAGGGGAGCCGCTGGCACCAGCGCCCAGGGCCCATGGGCCACAGGAGGTTCCCAGTCACACAGGCGAGGGGTGTAGGAAACGGCTGCCTGTTCTAGGGGCTCTGTGCTGCCCAGTGGCTGTGCCAGGAGTCAAGCACTCGCCCCCACTGGCAGGCCGGGCCAGCCTCAGCCCACCACTACCCTCACGGGACTGGAGCCAGGACTGCTGCAGGCCTCAGGAGGGCTTCAGCAGTCTGTGCTAGTCCCCGGGATAGTGCTCCTCACCCCCAGCTCCAGGGGCAAGCCATTGGGCTGGGAGTCAGGGGCCACGGGGGCAGTTCCTGGGCAAAGGAAAGCACCAAGAAATCAGCTCTTTGAGCCATGGCCCCCTGAGCTTCACTGCATTGCTGCTCCTAAGTCCCGGCACTTCTGGGCTCGCTGCCAGTTCAGCCTTTCGAGCGCGAGACCCCCAACCCCTCACCACGCACTGGGGGCTCTGGGACCCAGATCCGAGCTCGGTCAGATTTGGAGAAAGGTGCCAGAGAAGGAAGGTGAGGAGGAGAGGGCAGAGACAGGAGTGCACTGGGCAGATGCTGCCAGCAGCTGCCCCTGCCCCATTGCCCAGGCAGCCTGCAGGGCTTCTTTGGGGGAGGCAGTCCAGGCCCCTCCGGCAGCCCTGAGTGCAGTATGCTGGGAGAGCAAGGGGGAGCCATGGGGCACGAAGGTACAGGCGACTGCCCCTCCTCCACAGCCAGGCACAAGAGGCAGCTCCCACCTGCTGCCTTGGCAATGTGAAGATCCATGACCTGGAGCGGCTGCTTTCCTTGTGCTGTGACCCAGCCTGGCGTCTCCCTGCCCGCTGCCAGAGGCGGGAGGGACTGCCCGAGGGGTGAACGTCCCTCTCTGGGCCATCCTCGGCACCTCGCCAGCACCTCGCCGACGTGCACACCACTGCCTGCGAGGGAGGGGGATTCAAGGAACAGAGGGGAGATGGGTCCAGCACTTCAGGTGACCTTGCCCCATGGCATAAACACACAGATCATGGGATGGAACAGCACGTTCAGAACCGCTACAAGGGAGCAGCGCAATGTTCCCCTGTGGAACTCCCTGCAGCAGGAGGCAAGTGCAGGAGTCACACACATCCCATGCAGGGCAGGGGTGATTTGATGGCCATTGGTCACGTCTGCAGCTCAGCACTAAGATTAGGATACGGGCCCTCTGCCCAGAACTGCCCCATGCTCTGCCCCTGGGCTATGGACACCACTCACAGGGCTTCCTAGGGGTTGCTCCTGCACGGTCACCAGTGGCCGGGGCACCTGGGCAAAGTGGGCACTGTGCTGTGCCCGCCACGGAGGCATCTCAGATCGGCTCCCCCAGCTTTGCTCCAGAGGCTGCAACAGCACATGAAGCCGGGAAGGTAAATGCACTTCAAAGGCAGACCAATAGCAGCCAATGGAGGCCGGACGCAGCCCAGATCAAAGGCACAAGCTGGAGTCATAATTCAGAGAAAAGCAAACAGCAGCTCCCAGGAAAGTCGGGCACGGCAGCGGAGTGAGCAAAGTGTACCAGATAGCACAGCGCACGGGTCAATGCCCCGGGGAGGCGGGCACAGGCAAGTCGCAAAGCACAGGGCACAGCGACCCCTGCTGCCTGCTACTACCAATGCAGACTTCTGTCCAAGCTGGGACAGAGCTGTCAATCCCTAGCCCCAAGCAGCAGTGCCCTAGCTGAGCACTATTGTGGGCAGAGCACTGGGCTCCTGGGATTTCACCCTGTGCCACAGAGATCTGCTCAGATAACACAGCTGGTGGGATCACACTGACACCCCGGGCACTGCTGCCTGGTGCAGCTGCACCCCTGAGAAGGCAGCAGGGAGAGATTTTAAGCAAAAGCTTGTTGTAGCCCTGGTCCCTGGGCCAGATCCTGAGTGTGTGTAACTCCGCACAGCTCCACACACAGCAAGAGTGCTAGGCTCTCTCATGCCAGCTGAGGAACAGGCCCCAATTCGAGGAAGAGCTTGTCTCCCTAGTGCCTAGCAGCACTTAGACTATCAGGGTTGGAAGAGACCTCAGGAGGTATCTAGTCCAACCCCCTGCTCAAAGCAGGACCAACCCTCAACTAAATCATCCCAGCCAGGGCTTTGTCAAGCCTGACCTTAAAAACCTCTAAGGAAGGAGATTCCACCACCTCCCTAGGGAACCCATTCCAGTGCTTCACCACCCTCCTAGTGAAATACTGTTTCCTAATATCCAACCTAGACCTCCCCCACTGCAACTTGAGACCGTTGCTCCTTGTTCTGTCATCTGCCACCACTGAGAACAGCCGAGCTCCATCCTCTTTGGAACCTCCCTTCAGATAGTTGAAGGTTGCTATCAAATCCCCCCTCATTCATAGAATCATAGAATATCAGAGTTGGAAGGGACCTCAAGAGGTCATCTAGTCCAACCCCCTGCTCAAAGCAGGACCAATTCCCAGCTAAATCATCCCAGCCAGGGCTTTGTCAAGCCGGGCCTTAAAAACCCCCAAGGAAGGAGACTCCACCACCTCCCTAGGTAACGCATTCTTCTCTTCTGCAGACTAAATAAATCCAGTTCCCTCAGCCTCTCCTCGTAAGTCATGTGCCCCAGCCCCCTAATCATTTTTGTTGCCCTCCACTGGACTCTCTCCAATTTGTCCACATCCCTTCTGTAGTGGGGGGACCAAAACTGGACACAATACTCCAGGTGTGGCCTCACCAGTGCCAAATAGAGGGGAATAATCACTTCTCTCGATCTGCTGGCAATGCTCCTACTAATATGCCGTTAGCCTTCTTGGCAATGAGGGCACACTGCTGACTCATATCCAGCTTCTCGTCCACTGTGACCCCCTAGGTCCTTTTCTGCAGAACTGCCACTTAGCCAATCGGTCCCCAGCCTGTAGCGGTTCATGGGATTCTTCCATCCTAAGTGCAGGACTCTGCACTTGTCCTTGTTGAACCACATCAGATTTCTTTTGGCCCAGTCCTCCAATTTGTCTAGGTCACTCTGGATCCTATCCCTCCCTCCAGTGTATCTACCTCTCCCCCCAGCTTAGTGTCATCTGCGAACTTGCTGAGGGTGCAATCCATCCCATCATCCAGATCATTAATAAAGATGTTGAACAAAACCAGCCCCAGGACCAACCCTTGGGGCACTTCACTTGATACCGGCTGCCAACTAGACATCAAGCCGTTGATCATTACCCGTTAAGCCCGACAATCTAGCCAGCTTTCTGTCCACCTTATAGTCCATTCATCCAATCCATACTTTTTTAACTTGCTGGCAAGAATACTGTGGGAGACCGTATCAAAAGCTTTGCTAAAGTCAAGATATATCACATCCACCACTTTCCCAATATCCACAGAGCCAGTTATCTCCTCATAGAAGGCAATCAGGTTGGTCAGGCATGACTTGCCCTTGGTGAATCCATGTTGACTGTTCCTGATCACCTTCCTCTCCTCCAAGTGCTTCAAAATGGATTCCTTGAGGACCTGCTCCATGATTTTGCCAGGGACTGAAGTGAGGCTGACCGGTCTGTAGTTCCCCGGATTCTCTTTTTTCCCCTTTTTTAAAATATGGGCACTATATTTGCCTTTTTCCAATCGTCACTGGCCAATGGCTCTGCAATCATATCTGCCAACTCCCTCAGCACCCTTGGATGCATTGCATCCTGCCCCATGGACTTGTGCACGTCCAGCTTTTCTAAATAGTCCTTAACCTGTTCTTTCCCTCTCGCTGCCATGCCCCCAGGGTTGCCCCAGCTCACCAAGAGCAGATGTTGGAATTTCAAAGCCACAAGCTTTGAGCCATGTCCAAACAGCGCCAATGGGGTGGGAGGGGCACACATCAAAGGGTCAAAGGGAGATGAGTTTTTAAGCAAAGCCGGGAACACTTCCCTGCAGAGTGGTGACTCAGTGGGCGATCAGGCCATTCCAGGATGCCAGCATGTCACCTGCAAGCTCCAGGAGGACGCAAGAGAGCAGGAGGCATCAAGCCCCTGGGGCACAGGGTGTTGCCTGTGTCACATGCCCAGAGAGGGTGTCCCCTCCTGTGCACACCCAGGAGCTATTGAGCCTGGACGTTGCTGGGCCCGACGGACTGCCAGGAGGGACACAGGCTCCTTGCCAGCATACCTGGCTGAGGCTCTCTCTCATGGGACCAGTAGCAGTGAGGGGTCCATGTGGCACCATGGCTGTGGGTTTCCTTAGTGACCAGAAGGGAGATGCCCCATGTTCTCAGCAGGGAGTTCTGCACAGGGTGGCATTGCCCCCAGGCACACAGCACCTCTGCCAGCTCCTCTGCTGAGCCTTGGCCATCTGGATGTCTCGGGAGAAGCAGGAGGTACGTGGGGTGGGGCCTGGCTCTGGATTCAGTCATCATGTGCTCCAGGAGCTTTGTCTCTTGCAATTAAGGTTAATCCTTGTCTTCCGTGGGCTGGAGATGTGTTCTGGGTTGAGCAGCACGAGGCTGGCATGGGCTAGCTGTTGCTGACCTGTGCCCGACTGTCCTTCTGCACTCGGGGCCTGGCTGGCACTGCCCATGGGAGCTGTTGCAAACAGGGGCTTGGCTGGGACAGGAGAAGTGCCACAAGGCACAGTACCCCACCCTCTATGCCACTGGGCAAGGAGCAGACTTGGCTGTAGGCAAGTGGGGCTGCTCCCGGCTGTTCCTTCTGCAATAGGAGACCTGCTGCCCACCCCACTGCTATAGGCTTCCCCCAGCGTTCCCCACCCAGCTGTGCCGTGGGATAAACAAACTCAGACTGCGATCGCTCCACAGGCGTGCGCCCCAGCCAACGGCTAAGCCAGCTCGGCCGCCTGCCCTTCTCCATGCCAGCGACGCCTGTGCAGCCCCCCATCAAACGCACCGGACGCTGCACTGGACAGATGCTGGCTCCTAGGCCCGAGGACCCTGCATTCAGACCCCAGTGGCTCTGGGAGCTGAGGCTCGATTTCCCAAGCTGCAGCTCGTCAGCTGCCCAAGCCCCCTGAGTCTTCATATTCCCCCAGGAGCTGACCACAACCCTCAGTGACTTTCACTGACAGAACCAGTAGGTGACACCTGCAAACGACTCAGGCCACTGACCACCTCTCCCGCGAGTCACTGACACACAAAACAGGCCTGGTCCCAGCCTGGCACATCCGGCGTTCGCCGGGCAGCCTCCCTGCATCTCCGTTCCCATCACAAAGCCTCTTCCCTGCCTACCCCAGACTGCCTCAGGGGCTCTTTTTCCTCACCACTCTCCTGAGGAAACATGCTGTGAGCTAAGGGCAGCAGCAAGAGCGTGGGCTTGTCGGAGCCTAGGGGCCATCGCAGAGCTGCTTCCTGGGCTTGCCCCCAGACGCTGAGTTGCACCAGAGCCAAGTCAGCTCCTGGGGCAGTAGGGGGGGTGCAGGGCAAAGGGGTTGGTTTGGGGCAGGCCCCAGGAGAGGAGCTGGGTGGAGCACACAAACCCTCCTTGTCCAGGGAGCACTGCTGGGGAGCTACTTCGCCCTCTGGCTGGGGAGCAGGTAAGCAGCTGATCCCCAAAGCCCTGATCCCAGCCCAGGCTGGGGAGCTGGAGAGCCAGCAGCAGCTCACGGCGAGCGGGGGATGCCCAGCATGTTATGACTACCTGGCCACAAGGCCAAGTGGGCTGCGTGGGTATCAGATGGAGCGACTCAAGGCTATGGCAGGAGGAGCTGTGCGATTAGTGACTGGCAAAGAATTCCAGGGGGCTCCTGGCAGGGCCGGCTCCAGGGTTTTGGCCGCCCCAAGCAGCCAAACAAACAAACAAAAAGCTGTGATGGCAATCGCGATCTGTGGTGGCAATTCAGCGGGAGGTCCTTCGCTCCGAGCAGGAGTGAGGGACCGTCTGTCGAATTGCCGCCGAAAAGCTGGACGTGTCGCCCCTCTCCGAAGCGGCCGCCCCAAGCACCTGCTTGGTAAGCTGGTGCCTGGAGCCGGCCCTGGCCCCTGGGCAGACAGAAGCCCTGATCCCTGCTACAAGGCAGGCAGTGCCTGAGGGGAAGAGAGGAGCTGCTTCCCCATCCTGTCTCTGCAGCGCCTCATGCCTCGGGGAACCTCAGCTGGAAGGGGGGGGCTAGGCAGGCTACAGCCGTGTCTGCAGGGGCCAGGCGTGCTGAGCGCTGCCTTGCCTTCCGGCCCAGAGGGCCTGCGTGGTATGACAAAGGGGGTGGCACCACAGAGAGCGATGGGCATGGGGCACATCAGCACAGGGACTTTCAGGAGCCATCTGAGAGAGGCCTTGGGGGCTAAAATTAGATTGTCAGGAGGAAGGTTTCAGTCTGGGACCTTCACTGTAGTTCCCTCTGAAATGCTGCTGGTTCCCCATGTCGGCCCCACTAGGAGACTCCTGCCAGCCAGACGTGATGGTGCCACAGAACCCAGGCACCAGGGAGCGCTAGGGCTGGCTTTTCCACACCGGGTTGCCAGGTGCTAATGCCGATGGGCAAGACTCCGATATAGCCCCCGCCCCGATTAGCGCCTCCTGTTCCAAAGAGCCCGCGCAGAGTCACCGGGCTCTGCTCCAGGTGAGGGAGGGTGACGGAGTGTGGCCCAGTGCAGAGCTGTGTCTGGGGCCGGACACCTCTTACTGACCATGGCCTGCAAGAACAAACGGTGGCTTTTAGGTTCCTGGCACAACCTAATCTGACAAAGCATATTGCTAAACCTGAAGCACAGACCACTATTATTCACCCGCTTCGTGCAAGCCCCTGGCTATCAAACTGAGGCCTCCAGCCCAGCCCCTGACAGGCAGTGAGTTCCACAGGTTACTGGCGTGTCAAGCATAACACACATCTCTCCTGATAGTATCACGCAGTGACAATACGTGTCTCCTGGAGGGTGAAGAGCAGCGCCCAGTCTGCCTTCTCTCTCCCAGGCATCATTCCCTATGCTGCTGTCATGGCCCCTTTCCTTCGCTTCCTCTCCAAACCAAACAATCCCATTCTTCTCAACCTCTCCCCACGTGGGATGTCTCTCCGGGCCCCTAATCACTCTCTGACCCCATCTTCCCTGTCTGAGACAGGATGCCAGGTTCCCAGAGGAGCGCGTCCAACTGATTGATAGACGGGCACTCCACTGGTTCCCCTTCCCATTCCTTCACCAGCCTGACTCCCCCTTTGCTTTTGGGACCACACTGCACGCTCAGCCAAGATTCTCTCTGAGCTGCCCACAATGGCCTGCAGGCAACAAGGGGATCACCCTGGGCTGGAGCAACAATCATCCATCCATCCTTCCACACTGCCCCACAGCACGAAAACAAGGAGGGTGCACAAAGGAATGGAAGGGCAACACCTTCACAGCCACCTGGAGGGAGTGCTACCCTGCGCGCTTCATTTACAGCCAGCTTGTGGAATTCACTTGCTGCGGCCCAGGCTGTGCTGAGTGAACCTTCGCACTATTCACACACCTGCTACCTCACAGACGTTAAAGCCAGAAGGGCTCACTATGGTCACCTCGTGACGTCTGCCACTGACATAGCTTCTCCCAGTCACTCCTGCAGTGCCGCTGTCAGAGAGCCGTCCCATCTGGCCAGAGAGACTCCGCACCATGGGAAGCCCCAAAGCCTAGGGGAGCCATACCACCGGGTCATTCCCCTCCCAGGTACAAATCTGCATCTTATTTCCTGTCTGCATGTGCCTGGCTCCAGTCCCTGGACCTCGCTCTGCCCTTGTCCGGTAGGGTGGGAGCCCTCTGCTACCACCCGCGATCAGTTCCACTTCCATCTCCAGCACCCCCCATGCAAAGGGGAGCCCTGTGCACAATCCAGTGAGATAACCCGGGGCTGAGCAAATCACCACCTCCTGGCATTAGCCCAGCCCTGCAGGCGTCAGAGAAGGGTTCCCCCGTCCACACCAAGGGCATGCAGGACACTGCCTTGCCCGAGACATCAGCTGCTGGCCCTGCTGGAGGCAGGGTCGCAGGCTGGCTGGACCAATGGTTTGATCCGCTAGAGCAAATCCTCAGCTACTGTGTTAGTGCCAAATGCCAGAGTCTAAATCGGTCGCTCTCGTGGATGGGGACTGACCCTTTCATTATCACACCAGAGCTTTCTCAGTGGCTGCAAACATTCCTCTCTGCACACCCCACATTCCTATTTTTTAATATATTTTTAACTGAAAAACAGAGCGATTGGGGCCTGTTGGAAATTACAGGCTGGCTGCTGCGGCTTGTATGTCAGATCTGCCCACATTCCCGTGGCGAGCCTCAGCACATGTTCCACCAAGGGCACGCTTCAGAATTCACGCTGCAGCCAGGCACCAAGGGGCGTGGGCCAGGGGAGGGGAGCTCCAACTTTCCCAGGCTCACTCCCACCAGCGGGCTCCATAGAAGTGGTGTGGTGGAACGGCACCCAGGGAATGGCACTGGGACTACCGAGGTCGGCCCAGCAGCAACGGCTGGCAGCTCTGTACCACTCCACACTGGGTGCAGGATGACTTGGTGGCCTGGGACAATTTGGAATCTGCCCTCAAGGCCCCTCCCTGGTCATCAGGCCTCCCCCACATCATCTCCTTCCACAACAACAGCAACACACTGAGAGGCGTTGAGAACACATGCCACACCCCTGGCTGTCTCAGTCTCCCTCACTCAGCACCCTGGAGCCCTGGGTGGCCTCGCTGCTGTCTAGGTACCCAGCTCCCACCAGATCAGTGCCACCATCAGTGCCCAGCACCCCTCCCAGTATAGAATGCCAGCTGGTGCCTACAAAGAGCCATTCAGTTCCCGTCCTGGATCAAGTGGAGAGAAAGAAGCGCGCGCACTCGCCCGGTGAGTGCAGAGACCAGCGCCCCTGCTCGTCTCTAGCCCTCCAGACACCACTGGCCTCCCAGGGAAGCTGACAGACACGACTCCCAAGTTCACAAGACTCTTGTCTGGGGAGCCTCCCACATCTCTCTCTGCCAGCGACATCTCCAACCCGAATTCTTCCCTCCCCCGCACCCTCACATCGGCTGGGACACAAGAAGCACAAGAGCCCCCTCTGCCCATCCTGGGCAGGTCACTGCCCCTCCAGACCAGATCAGCCCTCGGACAGCCCCCATCCTGCTGCCAACAGCCAGCCTAGATGACTTGTCTACAAAACGCCCATTTGCTGCTTGCTTCCCCTCACCTCTGTCCACCCGTCTGTGTGCCCATCCTCAGGCTGTGAGCTCCAGGGGGAGGGGAAATGCCAGGAGAGTGCCCAGCACATTGGAAACACCACCAGAACAAATAACCAGTAGCAACTACATGAGCCAAACTGAACAACTCCTGGACTCTGCCCAATTCCAAATCTGCGTGAGAGAAGGTGCTGCCCAGCTAGAGGGCAGGGGTCAGAGGGGCACCCACAGTTTCAGCCCACCAGACCCAGACGAGGCACCAGTGCCCTGCACGCTCGGCAGAGTTCACAGAATATCAGGGTTGGAAGGGACCTCAGGAGGTCATCTAGTCCAACCCTCTGCTCAAAGCAGGACCAATCCCAACTAAATCATCCCAGCCAGGGCTTTGTCAAGCCGGGCCTTAAAAACCTCTAGGAAGGAGATTCCACCACCTCCCTAGGGAACCTATTCCAGTGCTTCACCACCCTCCTAATGAAAAAGTTTTTCCTAATATCCAACCTAAACCTCCCCCACTGCAACTTGAGACCATTACTCCTTGTTCTGTCATCTGGTACCACTGAGAACAGTCTAGATCCATCCTCTTTGGAACCCCCCTTCAGGTAGTTGAAAGCAGCTATCAAATCCCCCCTCATTCTTCTCTTCTGGAGACTAAACAATCCCAGTTCCTTCAGCCTCTCCTCATAAGTCATGTGCTCCAGACCCCTAATCATTTTTGTGACCCTCCGCTGGACTCTTTCTAATTTTTCCACATCCTTCTTGTAGTGTGGGGCCCAAAACTGGACACAGTACTCCTGATGAGGCCTCACCAATGTCGAATAGAGGGGAACTATTACGTCCCTTGATCTGCTGGCAATGCCCCTATTTATACAGCCCAAAATGCCGTTAGCTTTCTTGGCAACAAGGACACACTGTTGACTCGTATCCAGCTTCTCCTCCACTGTAACCCCCAGGTCCTTTTCTACAGAACTGCTGCCTAGCCATTCAGTCCCTAGTCTGTAGCAGTGCATGGGATTCTTCCGTCCTAAGTGCAGGACTCTGCACTTGTCCTTGTTGAACCTCATCAGATTTCTTTTGGTCCAATCCTCTAATTTGTCTAGGTCCCTCTGTATCATATCCCTACCCTCCAGCGTATCTACCACTCCTCCCAGTTTAGTGTCATCTGCAAACTTGCTGAAGGTGCAGTCCACGCCATCCTCCAGATCATTAATGAAGATATTGAACAAAACCGGCCCCAGGACCGACCCTTGGGGCACTCCGCTTGAAACCAGCTGCCAACTAGACATGGAGCCATTGATCACTACCCGCTGAGCCTGACGATCTAGCCAGCTTTCTATCCACCTTACAGTCCATTCATCCAGCCCATACTTCTTTAACTTGGCGGCAAGAATACTGTGGGAGACCGTATCAAAAGCTTTGCTAAAGTCAAGGAATAACACATCCACTGCTTTCCCCTCATCCACAGAACCAGTTATCTCCTCATAGGAGGCAATTAGGTTAGTCAGGCATGACTTGCCCTTGGTGAATCCATGCTGACCATTCCTGATCACATTCCTCTCCTCTAAGTGCTTCAGAATTGATTCCTTGGGGACCTGCTCCATGATTTTTCCAGGGACTGAGGTGAGGCTGACTGGCCTGCAGTTCCCCAGATCCTCCTCCTTCCCTTTTTTAAAGATGGGCACTACATTGCCCTTTTTCCAGTCATCCGGGACCTCCCCCCGATTGCCATGAATTTTCAAAGATAATGGCCAATGGCTCTGCAATCTCATCCACCAACTCCTTTAGCACCCTCGGATGCAGCGCATCCGGCCCCCATGGACTTGTGCTCGTCCAGCTTTTCTAAATAGTCCTGAACCACTTCTTTCTCCACAGAGGGCTGGTCACCTTCCCCCCATACTGTGCTGGCCAGTGCAGCAGTCTGGGAGCTGACTTTGTGCGTGAAGACAGAGGCAAAAGAATCATTGAGTACATTAGCTTTTTCCACATCCTCAGTCACTAGGTTGCCTCCCTCATTCAGTAAGGGGCCCACACTTTCCTTGACTTTCTTCTTGTTGCTAACATACCTGTAGAAACCCTTCTTGTTACTCTTAACATCTCTTGCTAGCTGCAACTCCAAGTGTGATTTGGCCTTCCTGATTTCACTCCTGCATGCCTGAGCAATATTTTTATACTCCTCCCTGGTCATCTGTCCACTCTTCCACTTCTTGTATGCTTCTTTTTTGCGTTTAAGATCAGCAAGGATTTCATTGTTAAGCCAATAATCTGAAGTGGCATCTGAAGAAGTGAGGTTCTTACCCACGAAAGCTTATGCTCCCAATACTTCTGTTAGTGTTAAAGGTGCCACAGGACTCTCTGTTGCTTTTTACTATTAAGTCAAGTTGGTCGCCTGCCATATTTACTATTCTTTCTACACATCGGGATGGTTTGTTCCTGCAACCTCAATAAGGATTCTTTAAAATACAGCCAGCTCTCCTGGACTCCTTTGCCCCTCATATTATTCTCCTAGGGGATCTTGCCCATCAATTTCCTGAGGGAGTCAAGGTCTGCTTTTCTGAAGTCCAGGGTCCGTATTCTGCTGCTCTCCTTTCTTACTCGTGTCAGGATCCTGAACTCGACCATCTCATGGTCACTGCCTCCCAGGTTCCCATCCACTTTTGCTTCTCCTACTAATTCTTCCCTGTTTGTGAGCAGCAGGTCAAGAAGAACTCTGCCCCTAGCTGGTTCCTCTAGCACTTGCACCAGGAAATTGTCCCCTACACTTTCCAAACACTTCCTGGATTGTCTGTGCACCGCTGTATTGCTCTCCCAGCAGATATCAGGGTGATTAAAGTCTCCCATGAGAACCAGGGTCTTCGATCTAGTAACTTCTGTTAGTTGCCGGAAGAAAGCCTCGTCTGCCTCAACCCCCTGGTCTGGTGGTCTATAGCAGATTCCCACCATTACATCACCCTTGTTGCTCACACTTCTAAGCTTAATCCAGAGACTCTCAGGTTTTTCTGCAGTTTCATACCGGAGCTCTGAGCAATCATACTGCTCTCTTACATACAACGCAACTCCCCCACTTTTTCTGCCCTGCCTGTCCTTCCTGAACAGTTTATATCCATCCATGACCGTGCTCCAAGTCATGTGAGTTACTGCACTCACCCTCTGCAGGGATGGAGCCACCCACCCTGAGAAAGCTGCAGTGGTCCACCCACCTAGCGCCTGTGAGCCCATCCCTCGGTGCCCCGTCCCTGCACTGGCTGGCCAGTGATACAGAGCCCAGCGCCCGTGCTATACCCAGTCTCTCCTGGGCTCAGCAGAGGTTGGGGAAGGCTGGTAAAGGCTCCCAAAGAGCCATCTGATAGGTGGGCAGGTTCCAGCGCGCTCCGTGCTGGACCTGCATGGAGGTGGCTGGGCTGGCTCTGGCAGGGGAGATGAGGCCCATTTCTGTCCCCTGGTGCTGCCAGACTGGCCCAAAGGGGGTTGGGACTTGACCAAGAGCTTAGTGCAAGGCTCTGTGCAGACATCCGACATGCCATGCCACCATCATGGGATCGGCCAGGCCCCGGGACAGGCACACCTTCACCCACTGGGGGTCTGGGGAGTGCAGGAGACAGAACTGTCAAGGGAGCTGAGCTATACTGCAGAACTTTGCCAGAGGATGTTGTGAAGGCCAAGACTAGAACAGGGTTCAAAAAAGAACTAGATAAGTTCCTGGAGGATCGGTCCATCAATGGCGATTAGCCAGGATGGGCAGGGCGGGTGTCCCTAGCCTCTGTTTGCCAGGAGCTGGGAATGGGCGACGGGATGGATCACTTGAGGATTCCCTGTTCTGTTCATTCCCTCTGGGGCACCTGGCACTGGCCACTGTCGGCAGACAGGATACTGGGCTGGATGGACCTTTGGTCTGACCCAGTCTGGCTGTTCTTATGTTCGTATGTTAATTGAGGACCACTAGAGAGAAGTGACCGTGGACTGCGTCACACAGGGGATGGAACGCAAACCTCACTTCAGCTTAGCTTCCCCCTCCGCAAATTCTTCCCACCCACTGGCACCTGCCCCCATACACTCACCAAACCCAGCAGCACCTCCCCCACTCACACCCCCGCCTCCGTCCACTGACACACCAAGCCCACCCCACACACACCCCCCCACTCACACACCAAGCCCACTCGCACCTGCCCCCCCACCTCACACACCAAACCCTCTGGCGCGCCCCTCCCCCCACACACACACCAAGCCCACGGGTGTCCCGCCCATTCACACACCAAGCCCACTGGCATCCCTCCCCACCTCAAACACCAAACCCACCCACACTCCAAACCCACTGGCACCCGTCTCCGTCCACTGACACACCAAACCCACCGCCCCCCCCACTCCCACACCAAACCCACCAGCGTCTGCCTTCCTCCCACTCCCATACCAAACCCACCAGCACTCACCCCCCCATCACACACCAAACCCCCCAGTGTCCCCCTCCCCCCAGTCACACACCAAACCCACCGGTGCCCACTGCCCCCTCATCCACCCACCCTGACTCTCACTATGCCCACTCATGCCCTCACATATGTAGGTCACAACCCTCGATCTCCTACAGCCTAGAAATACTAAATCTGAATGAATACAGCAAGGACTACCTGGCACCAGCAGCATCGGACCTATTGCCTGGTCTGCCCCCTAGTGGGGCCTGTCTAGGGAACAACGGGAACTGCACGTCCCCCTCACTGCACAGCTAGGCCTCACAGGTGCCCTCATAGGGCTATCAGCACCCCTGGCAGCCTGGCCCGGCTCCGGCTATCAGCGCTCCTGGCGGCCCGGTACGGCTGGGCCCAGCCGGCTATCAGCGCCCCCAACGGCCCGGCTGGGCCCAGATGGCTATCAGCGCCCCTCGAGGCCTAGCCCGGCTGGACCCAGACATCTATCAGTGCCCCAGGGGAAGGAAAAGCAGAGAGAACAATGGCAACAAGACTAACACTCGCCCAAGTCACCAGTGGCTCCCAAAACACGTTACACAGATCACTGTGGACATGCAGCCACCTCTGGGATGGAGGGTGGCAGCCAGCAGGGGTGGAAGGGAGAAGAAACGTTGGCCAAGGGCTGCGATCGCTAACGTCCCTGTGGAACAAACACAGAGGGGTGGCTAAGGGCCCACGCGCAGCAAACTGCGCAGAACTTAACAGATCTGCCCGGGGAGGTGACCGGCTGTCGCCCTGATGCTCAGCCACTGCACCATCACCTCCAGCCGGGAGCCCAGTACCCCAGCTGAACAATGCTGCCCCTTTCACCGGGAGGAAGCTGCTGGCTCAGCTGTGAGAGGCAGGATGGGGAGTGAAGGAGGAAGAGCAGCTTTAGGGGCCAAAAGGTGAAAGCGTCGCAGCACCTCGGAGCACGGCACAGCGGGCAGGACAAACAAACGCCATGGCAAGGGCAGCGGGGCGGCCCGGCCCGGCCCAGCCCTCCTCCCAGCACTGCTCAGGCACTGGTGTGCGCGATGTTTTCCTTTCCCCCTTTCCAGAGAGTAAATGTCAGGCGCATAAAGGCCGGCACTGTGAGCGGAAGGCAGGGCCCGTGTCGCTGTGTAAGTGCCGCCTCACACATAATCAAGGCAGTCTTTCCACGCAAGGCACCCGCTGAACAACCAAGGGTCTATGCTGGCAGCAAGACCACAGCAGCCCTGCAATTCAATAACCTTTTCTTCCCACCGCTGCTGTTTTCTCCGCTTGGCTTACAGACACTGAGCGAGGGTGCGGTGGGGGAGGGGGACTCGGGGCCAAACCCTGATGCTTCCAGCCAGTGCAGCACGTCTCACGACGGCGATTGCTGCTGGGCTCTGTTCCTTTCCCATTTGTTAATTTCCTTGGTTTGTTATTGTAGGGTTGCTCAGCAGGGCTGGATGGCTCAGGCTGGTTTGTTATCGTAGGGTTGTTCAGCAGGGCTGGATGGCTCAGGCTGGTTTGTTATCGTAGGGTTGTTCAGCAGGGCTGGATGGCTCAGGCTGGTTTGTTATCGTAGGGTTGTTCAGCAGGGCTGGATGGCTCAGGCTGGTTTGTTATCGTAGGGTTACGCAGCAGGGCTGGATGGCTCAGGCTGGTTTGTTATTGTAGGGTTACGCAGCAGGGCTGGATGGCTCAGGCTGGTTTGTTATCGTAGGGTTACGCAGCAGGGCTGGATGGCTCAGGCTGGTTTGTTATCGTAGGGTTGTTCAGCAGGGCTGGATGGCTCAGGCTGGTTTGTTATCGTAGGGTTGTTCAGCAGGGCTGGATGGCTCAGGCTGGTTTGTTATCGTAGGGTTGTTCAGCAGGGCTGGATGGCTCAGGCTGGTTTGTTATCGTAGGGTTGTTCAGCAGGGCTGGATGGCTCAGGCTGGTTTGTTATCGTAGGGTTGCTCAGCAGGGCTGGATGGCTCAGGCTGGTTTGTTATCGTAGGGTTACGCAGCAGGGCTGGATGGCTCAGGCTGGTTTGTTATCGTAGGGTTGTTCAGCAGGGCTGGATGGCTCAGGCTGGTTTGTTATCGTAGGGTTACGCAGCAGGGCTGGATGGCTCAGGCTGGTTTGTTATCGTAGGGTTGTTCAGCAGGGCTGGATGGCTCAGGCTGGTTTGTTATCGTAGGGTTGTTCAGCAGGGCTGGATGGCTCAGGCTGGTTTGTTATCGTAGGGTTGTTCAGCAGGGCTGGATGGCTCAGGCTGGTTTGTTATCGTAGGGTTGTTCAGCAGGGCTGGATGGCTCAGGCTGGTTTGTTATCGTAGGGTTGTTCAGCAGGGCTGGATGGCTCAGGCTGGTTTGTTATCGTAGGGTTGTTCAGCAGGGCTGGATGGCTCAGGCTGGTTTGTTATTGCAGGGTTACGCAGCAGGGCTGGATGGCTCAGGCTGCTTTGTTATTGTAGGGTTGTTCAGCAGGGTGGATGGCTCAGGCTGGTTTGTTATTGTAGGGTTGCTCAGCAGGGCTGGATGGCTCAGGCTGGTTTGTTATCGTAGGGTTGCTCAGCAGGGCTGGATGGCTCAGGCTGGTTTGTTATCGTAGGGTTGCTCAGCAGGGCTGGATGGCTCAGGCTGGTTTGTTATCGTAGGGTTGCTCAGCAGGGCTGGATGGCTCAGGCTGGTTTGTTATTGTAGGGTTGTTCAGCAGGGCTGGATGGCTCAAGCTGGTTTGTTATCGTAGGGTTACGCAGCAGGGCTGGATGGCTCAGGCTGGTTTGTTATCGTAGGGTTACGCAGCAGGGCTGGATGGCTCAGGCTGGTTTGTTATTGTAGGGTTACGCAGCAGGGCTGGATGGCTCAGGCTGGTTTGTTATTGTAGGGTTGTTCAGCAGGGCTGGATGGCTCAGGCTGGTTTGTTATCGTAGGGTTACGGAGCAGGGCTGGATGGCTCAGGCTGGTTTGTTATCGTAGGGTTACGCAGCAGGGCTGGATGGCTCGGGCTGGTTTGTTATCGTAGGGTTACGCAGCAGGGCTGGATGGCTCGGGCTGGTTTGTTATCGTAGGGTTACGCAGCAGGGCTGGATGGCTCGGGCTGGTTTGTTATCGTAGGGTTACGCAGCAGGGCTGGATGGCTCGAGCTGGTTTGTTATTGTAGGGTTGTTCAGTAGGGCTGGATGGCTCAGGCTGGTTTGTTATTGTAGGGTTGTTCAGCAGGGCTGGATGGTTCAGGCTGGTTTGTTATCGTAGGGTTGTTCAGTAGGGCTGGATGGCTCAGGCTGGTTTGTTATCGTAGGGTTCAGCAGGGCTGGATGGCTCAGGCTGGTTTGTTATCGTAGGGTTACGCAGCAGGGCTGGATGGCTCAGGCTGGTTTGTTATCGTAGGGTTACGCAGCAGGGCTGGATGGCTCAGGCTGGTTTGTTATCGTAGGGTTCAGCAGGGCTGGATGGCTCAGGCTGGTTTGTTATCGTAGGGTTGTTCAGCAGGGCTGGATGGCTCAGGCTGGTTTGTTATCGTAGGGTTGCTCAGCAGGGCTGGATGGCTCAGGCTGGTTTGTTATTGTAGGGTTACGCAGCAGGGCTGGATGGCTCAGGCTGGTTTGTTATTGTAGGGTTGTTCAGCAGGGCTGGATGGCTCAGGCTGGTTTGTTATTGTAGGGTTGTTCAGCAGGGCTGGATGGCTCAGGCTGGTTTGTTATCGTAGGGTTACGCAGCAGGGCTGGATGGCTCAGGCTGGTTTGTTATCGTAGGGTTACGCAGCAGGGCTGGATGGCTCAGGCTGGTTTGTTATCGTAGGGTTCAGCAGGGCTGGATGGCTCAGGCTGGTTTGTTATCGTAGGGTTGTTCAGCAGGGCTGGATGGCTCAGGCTGGTTTGTTATCGTAGGGTTGCTCAGCAGGGCTGGATGGCTCAGGCTGGTTTGTTATCGTAGGGTTATGCAGCAGGGCTGGATGGCTCAGGCTGGTTTGTTATCGTAGGGTTACGCAGCAGGGCTGGATGGCTCAGGCTGGTTTGTTATCGTAGGGTTCAGCAGGGCTGGATGGCTCAGGCTGGTTTGTTATCGTAGGGTTGTTCAGCAGGGCTGGATGGCTCAGGCTGGTTTGTTATCGTAGGGTTGCTCAGCAGGGCTGGATGGCTCAGGCTGGTTTGTTATTGTAGGGTTACGCAGCAGGGCTGGATGGCTCAGGCTGGTTTGTTATTGTAGGGTTGTTCAGCAGGGCTGGATGGCTCAGGCTGGTTTGTTATTGTAGGGTTGTTCAGCAGGGCTGGATGGCTCAGGCTGGTTTGTTATCGTAGGGTTACGCAGCAGGGCTGGATGGCTCAGGCTGGTTTGTTATCGTAGGGTTACGCAGCAGGGCTGGATGGCTCAGGCTGGTTTGTTATCGTAGGGTTCAGCAGGGCTGGATGGCTCAGGCTGGTTTGTTATCGTAGGGTTGTTCAGCAGGGCTGGATGGCTCAGGCTGGTTTGTTATCGTAGGGTTGCTCAGCAGGGCTGGATGGCTCAGGCTGGTTTGTTATTGTAGGGTTACGCAGCAGGGCTGGATGGCTCAGGCTGGTTTGTTATTGTAGGGTTGTTCAGCAGGGCTGGATGGCTCAGGCTGGTTTGTTATTGTAGGGTTGTTCAGCAGGGCTGGATGGCTCAGGCTGGTTTGTTATCGTAGGGTTACGCAGCAGGGCTGGATGGCTCAGGCTGGTTTGTTATTGTAGGGTTGTTCAGCAGGGCTGGATGGCTCAGGCTGGTTTGTTATTGTAGGGTTGTTCAGCAGGGCTGGATGGCTCAGGCTGGTTTGTTATTGTAGGGTTGTTCAGCAGGGCTGGATGGCTCAGGCTGGTTTGTTATCGTAGGGTTGTTCAGCAGGGCTGGATGGCTCAGGCTGGTTTGTTATCGTAGGGTTGCTGGTGACTCCTGGGCCACTGGCAGGGAGTCTGTAAAAGGCTCTCTCAAAGCGGGGTGTGGATCCAACGAATGTACGCACTGCACATGGATCCGAGGTAGCAGCAACAAAGTGGGTGACATTTTGGCCCCTGGCTTTGCCCTTTACCATGGCAGACCCATTCAGGGGTCTGAATGCCCAGAGACCTGGGGACCCCCGACACAGCAGGGCACAGGCTGGGAGAGCAGGGGGGGCAGGCACAAGGAGAGAGAGTGAAAGGTAATGTGTCTGGGAAGCTGCAGGCGAGTGGCAGTGGAAAGAGCCCATGGCGGGAGCAAGTGCTGTGGACTGGTGGCTGCAAAGCACTCGGGATGGGGTGGGGGCCAACGGGGGCCAGACACTGCAAGCACCGACATGGGAGAGGAGCCTCCTGCAGTCCGGCTGGCTGGGAGCCGCCCCAGGACAGACAGGAGACAGGCACAGGACGGGGGAACCATGTGCCACTCCAGCCACTCCTCAGTGCACGCCAAGCTGCATGGACTGACTGATTCATTTCCAAAGCTGTCAGTGGCCCCGCAGCAATCCCTCTGTTCCCCCTGCCTGCAGTGAGGGGTGCCCACAGACTGCACTGGGTCCCCTGTCCCATTCAGGGCAGACTCACCTAACAGGTGACAGCCCCCCTTCATTTCTCTTCTCTTCCCCCCACGCCCATCACCCCAGCCTGGCTTTAACTTGGCGAAGACAGGAGCCACATGCACTCTCTCCCTAAGGGGCAGGGTGACCCTTCCAAAGCCAGAACTTCAGTCCCCCCCTCGCCCACCCCGGGCAGGTCTCTGTCTGTCCTGGCTTTGCTCAGGGCCAGGGTGGGAACAGCAGAGCACACAGCCCGGGACTGCAGCAGCCAGCGCGGGTGGATGGGAGAGCGGGGATGGCTCGTGCCAACAGGGAGCACAGTGGGTTTGTGCTGCTCCAGCCCAGGGTGCCCAGGCACCGGCAGCAGCTCCAAGTTCGCAGACAATGCTCATGAAATGGCTCCCCTGTGAAACCGGTTCCCGAGGGCTTGGCGTCTGCCCTGGCAGTGAGTTGAGAGCAGCCAGAGACCGCAGGGATGGGCCAATGAACAGTAGCAGTCAGAACCCCAGGGTGGCCCAGGACACCTCGCACCAGGGATTCGCTGAGCAAAGAAAGGCGCCGAATGAGAGGAGCTTGCGACTGAGCCAGGCGAGGTTAGGGGCTTTAGGGGGAATCCGGGCGCATTCAGAAACGGAGCGAGCAGCAAGGGGAGCTGGGAGCAGCACGGGATTCCTGCCTGGATTTGTGGTACTCAACCAAACTGGACATGCCCACTCTCAGGAGCCTGGCACGGTCAGGAGGGAGAGCTGCATGGGGGCACCTCCAGCCCGCACCCCACCCTGACCCAAAACTGCAGCAGGAAGTGGCTTGCGCGCAAGGTAGGGACGAGAGAAGCAGTGCTAATCCCACAGCTGACTCAGGTGTCTCTGCCGCCACCGCATGCCAGCGGAGATGGGCAGGGAGGGCTGGGCTTCATACATCCCAACAGCCCTGCAGCCACCAACAGGCAAATCAACGGAGACCCTGCTGCTACTCCTCCCCCTTCCCTTCTACAGGACACGGTCCCCGCTCCCAGAGCCCACCTATACCCTCAGGCCACTGGGGGACTAGGACACAGAGCCTCCCTGGTGCTAGGTGGGTACCCCCAGTGCCAGCCGGGTATCCAGGCACCGCCCTCTGCACACAGCCCCCTGGTGCCAGCCCGTACCCAGGCACAGCCCTCTGCGCAAAGCCCCCCAGTGCCATCTGGGTTCCCAGATGCCCCCACTCAGGGCAGGCACCCCAGTAGCCAGGTGTTGCCTCCAGGTGCTGGAGCCCAGCCTGGAAGCCGGGGTTGAGTTTTGGTGCAGCGCACACAGAGGTAGGAGGCCAGGCTGCCCCATGAGCAAGCAACTGCACAGCCCCTCCATTCATGGCCAAATTAAAGCCCTGGGGTGCGTTCCTCATGCTGGACCAGCCCCGCCCTGCCCCAGCCATGGTTATTCAGCACTCCTCCCATGCAGGGCACGTTAAGCAGCAGAATGACCTTTCAATGGGTCCTCCCCCCGCCAAAACCCGCCAGGAGTGGCAGTTCCCAGTGAGTGGCCACAGGAAAGGCCCTGGCAGCCCAAGCACCCCGTGCTCACTCACACAAACCAGCCCTGCTTCCAGGGGCCTGGGAAAAGACCAGGAGGGGCTCTAAACCTCAGCCCAGCCCCGCCTGCCACCCTGGGCTCTGGGCTCCCTGCCAAGGACCAGCAGCTGAGGTACTGGAGAAGGGGCTGTGCCAGAAGGATTCTCCGGTCAGTCAGTCTGTGTCCTCCGGCCCCCGTTACCCCAGTACCTGAGTCTCACCGTCTTTAATGGATTTCCCCTCACACTTCACAGGAGGCAGCACCAGATCTCTGGACACCTCTGGAATGGCCAGCCGCAGGGTGCAGCCAGTGAAACACTGCAGCAATCTGAGCAGGGCTGGCTCCAGCTGTTTTGCCCCCCCAAGCAGCAAAACAAAAACAAAAAAAGAAGAAAAGAAATAAAAGCCGATCGGCGGCACTTTGGCGGCAACTCAAACGCGCCGCTTCATTCTTCTGCAGCAATTCGGCGGCGGGTCCTTCACTCCCAGGGACTGAGGGACCTGCCGCCGAAGACCCAGACATGCCACCCCTTTCCATTGGCCGCCCCAAGCACCTGCTTCCTTCGTTGGTGCCTGAAGCCGGCCCCGAATCTGAGCTATATGGAGCTGAGAGAGAGCACAAGTCCTGAGAGTCCATGACATCATGCACCAAGACGGCTGGTCAGTTCCCCAGCCTGCGGGAGCACTCGGGGGCAGGGAGGGCCCAGCCGGGGCAGGGGCAGGGGCAGCGAGGGCCCAGCCAGGACTGTGCCGGGATCAGGGAGGGCCCAGCCGGGACAGGGGCAGCGAAGGCCCAGCCGAGACAAGGGTAGCGAGGGCCCTGCCAGGACAGTGAGGGCCCAGCCGGGACGGGGGCAGGGGCAGCGAGGGCCCAGCCGGGGCAGGGGCAGGGGCAGGGGCAGCGAGGGCCCAGCCGGGGCAGTGAGGGCCCAGCCGGGGCAGGGGCAGGGGCAGCGAGGGCCCAGCCGGGGCAGGGGCAGCGAGGGCCCAGCCGGGGCAGTGAGGGCCCAGCCGGGACAGGGGCAAGGGCAGCGAGGGCCCAGCCGGGACAGGGGCAAGGGCAGTGAGGGCCCAGCCGGGACAGGGGCAAGGGCAGGGGCAGCGAAGGCCCAGCCGGAACAGGGACAGGGGAAGCCAGGGCCCAGCCAGGACTGTGCCGGGGGCAGCGAGGGCCCAGCCAGCACAGAGCTGGGTTATCGTCAGGCTGGGGAATGCACATGATTTAGGGCTGGCTGGTGGCTATTGACGGAAGGCCGAGCTGTGCAGGGCAAGGGATTCTCTTTCGCAGGGGATTACACATGGGACAGCTGGGAACACACAGACACAGACTGCTCCTCCCCTCCGCCCCTGCACCTGCCCCTACCCCATCCCTGACTGGGAACCCCGTGAGGCTGTGTGCACGGCCGACAGGCTCTGAAACCAAAACGGCCAGTGAGAGCTGCACGCTTCATTTCCCAAGCTTACAGATCCCAGGCAGCAGGGTAGGGGAGAAAGGGGCTGCTCTGATCCCTCGCCCTGCTGCCCTCCCCCTCCTCTGCCCATGGTCCCTGCCAGCCCTGCACTACCATCTCCCACCCATGCTTCTGCACCTGCAAGAGCCCCTTCCCCACAGGGCTGCTCCAACTCCCTTCCCGCCAAGCCTCCTCTCCCATCTCCACCGCCTCTCCCCTGTCCAGGATCCCCGGGCACGTGCAGATTGGCAGCATGGGGCTCCCACTGTCAGTGCCTTGGTCCTGCTCAGTCTGGTGAGCCCTCTAGAGACCTTGGGGGTCCTGGCATGTGCCGACCAGGGGCACAGGGTGCCCAGCATTACACACTGACAGGGTGGATTTGATTTAAATCACTAGTCAGGAAGACTCAACGTAATCATGGATTTCTACATAAAAGTGCATTCTTGTTGGTTGTTATAACCTTAATACATATTCTTCACAACTTAGAGATAGATGAGACCCAAACTGGGTCTCTTTTACGGCCTGCTGCCATTATAGGTTTTCCCTTCTAGTGAGAGAATGGTATGGTAGATCTCAAATCAATGCAGGCTGCACTCAGAAAGACCTCAAGACTTGGGGAATACGCTGCTCAAACAGTTTCATTTTTGTTTCTACTGCCTGTCCCTCCCTTCTCACATTTATCTCCAGACTTCTCCTTGTCCACATCTATTCCGCCCCCAACAATCTTCTATTCATTTAACCTTTTGAAACTTTGCACTTTTAGAGAGGTAAGGGATTGACTCTGTGTACACAAATTTGCAGAGGGACAATAGGGTTGAGGTCTGTTATTTCTCACCTCTATATATTAATGTATTTATTTAAAAACATTTTTGCTGTTAACAAGCATGTTATCTCTGGAGACACAAATCCACAGTTTTAGAACTACAAAACTAAGCATCTCTGAGGGTATCTTCTAGACTGAGCACTGAGTCCCATTGGGTAGATTGAAAGATTACCCTAAATAATCTCTACAGAAGCCCCTGGAACCCCATAAAATTGGGTTCTTAATCCATGAACTATTGGAACTCATTTACAAAACTTTTCTTAAACATGACATGAATATATTGTCTCATACTACAGAATTAGAATTTATAATCCCCATTCCATGAGATATCTGAGCAATAATGTATTTTAATTAAACTGTCTTTAGATAGCTTTTTCCCTCAAAAAGCATTTTATCAAAAAAATCCAATTTAAATAAAAAAACAAAACACCATTGATTTTTATCCACCCTGCACACTGTCCACACAGTGCCAGGAGGCTCTGGGACAGAGAAGAAAGACAGCCCGGGCCCTAGACCGCTGACCCCGGAGTTACTGAGAGACGCAGACACATTGTCCCAAAGGCCATTCTCAGATACATCGAGAGGGGCTGGGAGAGCCTCCTCCCCCGCCAATGCCAGCACTGGGGCCCACAGCCACACATGAGGAGCTGGGGGCTGCCCCGGCACTAAACACCCAAGACAGGGGGTCAGGGGCATTCAGGCTGCGACCCCTGCCAGCCCAGAGCAGCATGCTGTGCCCACCCTTGGGGCTAGAAACACCCCCTGGGCAGCAGCAGGTGACCAGCTGCTCCCTGTGCCGGGCTCTGCAGCACGAGCCAGGCTGCCCCCGAGCTGGTTTCATTCCACTCTCCTCCGGCCGGGCTCCTGCCACCCAGAGGCCATCGCGCCATGCAGTAACGCTGCCTTGGGGCCGCCGGGCAGCTTGTGCTGGGGGCCTGGTGTGCCCCAGTGCGGCACACACTGGGGATGGGCCCCAGGGGCAGGCACGCGACACCTTTGCTACACAAAACCAAGCAGGCTGGTATTTCAGTGATGCTCCGAGATGTGCACATGCAGGGACGGTGGCGGGTGCTTCCTAGTAGCAGCTGCCTGTGTTCCCGCTGCAGGGACCCAGGGCCAGCCTGAGCTCCCACAGGGCCCTAGAGACAGGCACCTGAAGAGCAGATAGCTGCTGCCCCACGGGGGCCCAGCACAGCAAAGGATTCAGCAGCTCCCCATCATTTTGCTCTCTCCAGTGTGGAAGGCTGGCCTATTGCTGCCCTTTCGATTCCACAAAGCACCTGCAGCAGCGCAACCGGGGCAGGGGGACCGGAGGCTCCGAAGTGCCCTTTTAAACCAGAGGGGTTAAACCCAAACCTTGGCCGGGGACAGGCAGCCCCTCCTTAACAGCATTAACTGGGCAGTCTCAGCTGTGTGGGCACAGCAGGGCCTGGCATTCAGGGCGCCTGGCTCTCCTGGAGCCCAGTTTCTCATCTGCACAGAGGGGCTCAGGGCGCCGAGGAGCTGGGAGGAATCAGTTACTAACTGTACAGGGTATGGAGAAGCAGCACAAAGGCCAAGGGCTGGAGCTCCCCTCTTCCTCTAGGGCTCGCCCTGCCGCTGGGCCAGGCAGCCCGTCTGGGGGATAAAGAGAGACTCGGGCTCCAGGGCTGCCAATCACCCCCTTCCCCAGAGCTAAAAATCCACTTGGAAAACAAAACAAAATAAAAAACCAAAACAAACCAGAAGGGTGAAAAGGGTGACAAATTCCTGGACATTTCTCTCCTCCACAGTGCCTGAGGCCGGGAGGTGGGGGGGAGGCTAGAGCCCCGGAGTTTATCAAGCAAACACTTTCACACCCTCAGCAACTCTGCACGCTGCAGCTGGAATGCCAAATATATATTTAAGCCCTGCTCATCAAAGGAGTCTGTTTGGAGTCGGTCTGGAACAACGGCCATGTGGGTTTGGCCCCATAGCACAAACCAGAGAGGCTGAGAACATTTCATTCACACTCACTCACACACACAGACACACAATATTGGCAGCCTTCAAGGTCATGTGTCTGTAAGGTCGCGGGCTGGGCACGAGATGCCTGCCCCTGCGCAGGGAGCGGAGCCCACTCAGAGCACTCATTCTTATCACCTAATGTCGCACACGGGGCGGGGATGTTTAGGCTGGATGGGGGCCAGCAGCAATTCTGCATTCCAGCGCACTATAAAGTTAGTCAAAACTAAATGGTTCCAGCCAACAAAGCCAACAGGGCCGGGGTCCGGGGAACCGACCAGGAAGTGACACTTCAGGAGAAACCGCCAGGAGCTGGGCAGGGGTGGGGGGAATGAGGGCAGGGCAGGGCTGCCAGGGAAGGGAGGGGCGCAGTTATAACAGCCCTGCACAGAGCCCTCATGCAGCAGGGGGCTGCGACAGGGGAGTTACAACACGCCTGGGCCAGTCAGCGTGCCTTGCAGAGGAGCCTCAGCGTGGCAGAGCACGGCAGGAGGGGAGCACGAAGGGTCACCCAGGCACACACCCTGGGGCGCAGCTAGTGCCACATTAGACCAGACCAGAGCCCTTCCCAGCGAGCTGCCACTGCTCCCCCCACCCAAGAGCTCAGCATGCAAAGGCTGGGCTGGGCTCTCCCTGCCCTCATCTCCGGGCTCATGCAGAGATGAGGTGCCGGTGACCCATAGCTCTGCTCTCCCTGTCCCAGTGCCAATGTGGTCTGGTGTCCAGCAAAACAACCGGGCTCTAGGCTGGCCAAGAGAAGGGGGCTGCTCTGCCCCACGCCGCAGGAGGTGCTCACAGGAGCACGCGGAGGCAGGCCTGTACTATCAAGGGAGGTTTGCCTTCCACCCCCACACAGCTCACAGCCTCGGGCCCTTTTGGCCCCATCGTGCCCTGGGTCCCTGGGGAGCCACAGTGGCCTTTCCCCTCCTGCACACAGCAAAGGGGTCATGCCCACTCCTCTGACGGGGGATGCGCTTTGGTCACCACTGTGTTCTGCCCCAGGAGCAGGGCTGAGCCCTGAATGATCTGGGACCTGGGAGGCTGCAGCTCAGCTGGGATGTTCTCTCCCCAGTCCCTGGGGGTGGTAGCGGCTGTATCCATGGGGAATCCTGCCCCGCAGCTCTCCCAGAGCCCAGGTGGGGCTGACCCCAGCAAACGGTGCAGGGGAAACAGCTGGCTCCTGGCTCAGGGGACAATTCCTCTTGGATTGGGTTTTCCTTTTGTTCTCGCTGCTCCTCCTATTCGAGGATCAGGCCTCTGATTCCCTGGGCCACAAGGGGTATTAGCGATTGGGCCTAAATCTTGGGCCTAATCCCAGCTGACAAGTCCCAGAAGATGGAGATGAAGAGGCAGAGGATGAGAGAGCCAGGAGATCGCTGCCCCAAGCAAACACAGCACCCTGTGGCTGTGAAATCGCACGTTACGCGCCTGTCACCCGCGGCAGCACCAGCCTGTCAAGCTGTAGGGAGCTGAATACTTCGCGCCTCCGGTTACAGCCTGGGTAATCCCCATGTTGGAAGGAAGCGCCAGCCTGGCACCGACTCGGGCTGACCCTGGGCAGGGATGCCCTGGCCCCTGGGTTCATCTCCAGGTGAGGGTAGGGAGCGCCAGGACCCACAGGAGACAGGTCAAATTACAGGGCACCTGCCAACAATAAAACACTCTGGCACAGGACTCTCGACCCCTTCAGCAGGGGGAGGTGGGAGGGGCAGGAACCCAAGGGGGACAGGAGAGCTGTCCCAGGAGCTGCCGGGGAGCTGGGAGCCCATGCAGGGGCGTTAGATGGCGTCTCCCGCTCAGCAGGTGAGGGACTAAGGAGGATGGGAGACAAAAGAAGGTAGCTCAGGGACAAAACCATAGCACAGCCCACTGAGAATGCTAGAGTGCGCTGGCCCCACAGGGGACAGTGACAGGCACCCTTGCCCCCAAGCTGTGCGGCTGCTGCGTGGTTAGCCGCCAGTATCTCTGCAGACAGGCCAGTCCTCGCTTACAGACAGCCCCACAACCTGAAGCAAATACTCACCAGCAACCATAGACCACACAACAGAAACTCTAACCCAGGAACCGATCCCTGCAACAAATCCCATTGTCGACTCTGTCTGCATATCTATTCAAGGGACACCATCATAGGACCTAATCACATCAGCCACACCATCAGGGGCTCGTTCACCTGCACATCTACCAATGTGATATATGCCATCATGTGCCAGCAATGCCCCTCTGCCCTGTACATTGGCCAAACCAGACAGTCTCTATGCAAAAGAATAAATGGACACAAATCAGACATCAAGAATTGTAACATTCAAAAACCAGTCGGAGAACACTTCAACCTCCCTGGACACTCAATAACAGACTTAAAAGTGGCAATTCTTCAACAAAAAAACTTCAAAACCAGACTTCAGCATGAAACTGCAGAACTGGAATTAATTTGCAAACTGGACACCATCAAATTAGGCCTGAATATAGACTGGGAGTGGCTGGGTCATTACAAAAACTAATTTTCCCCTCTGTTGATACTCACACCTTCTTGTCAACTGTTGGGAATGGGCCACATCCACCCTAATTGAATTGGCCTCGTTAGCACTGACCCCCCACTCGGTACGGCAACTCCCATCTCTTCATGCGCTGTATATTTATACCTACCTACTGTATTTTCCACTCCATGCATCTGATGAAGTGGGTTCTAGCCCACGAAAGCTTATGCCCAAATAACTGTGTTAGTCTCTAAGGTGCCACAAGGATCCTCGTTGTTTCTGCTGACCTAGTGCTAATCCAAGGGTGGGCAAGGAAGGAGAATGCTGAGGGGCAGGCCAGTGCGAGGGGCGAGGTGTGGAGGGGAGGTGGCCTGGCTTGCCTTGTCCATCATCATCCCCAAGTCACAACAGATGGAGGCAGGCAGGCGCCATGAGGCGGTAATTGAGACAACCAGCCCCCCAGCTGTGGAGGCCCCCTAGATCTGGGTGGGAGGGGAGCACCCACTTCACCCAGTGCCACCTTGGAGCTGTGACTCTGAGCAACGTGGATCCCCACTGCATCCCTGCAGGTAGGCGGGAGCCTGGCAGTGAGCAGGAGTATCTGGCTCTAGCCTGCAGTATATGAGGGTCTACAATGGGGGGCAGGAGACACACAGCCTCGGCATGCAAACAGCCGAAGGGGACTCCCTGAGCCCCAGGAGAAGGAAAGGCTAACAGCAAACACAGAACTGACCCCATTTGCTGTTCTTGCTCTTCCTACAGAGCTCTGCCCCCAAGCGGATGAGCTCTCGTCCCCTAACGCCCCTACTCTACTTGCGCTACATTGATGAGTCTTCATCATCTGGACCCACGGGAAGGAGGCCCTTGAGGAATTCCACCATGATTTCAACAATTTCCATCCCACCATCAACCTCAGCCTGGACCAGTCCACACAAGAAATCCACTTCCTGGACACTACAATGCTAATAAGCAATAGTCACATAAACACCACCCTAAACTGGAAACCTACTGACGGCTATACTTACCTACATGCCTCCAGCTTCCATCCAGACCACATCACACGATCCATTGTCTACAGCCAAGCTCTAAGATACAACCGCATTTGCTCCAATCCCTCAGACAGAGACAAACACCTGCAAGATCTCTATCAAGCGTTCTTAAAACTACAGTACCCACCTGCTGAAGTGAAGAAACAGATTGACAGAGCCAGAAGGGTACCCAGAAGACACCTACTCCAGGACAGGCCCAACAAAAGAAGTAACAGAACGCCACTCGCTAACACCTTCAGCCCCCAACTAAAATCCCTCCAGCACATCATCAAGGATCTACAACCTATCCTGAAGGACAATCCCTCACTCTCACAGATCTTGGAAGACAGGCAAGTCCTCGCTTACAAACAGCCCCCCATCCTGAAGCAAATACTCACCAGCAACCACACCCCACACAACAAAAACACTAACCCAGGAACCTATCCCTGCAACAAAGCCCGTTGCCAACTCTGTCCTCATATCTATTCAGGGGACACCATCATAGGACCTAACCACATCAGCCACATCATCAGAGGCTCGTTCACCTGCACATCTACCAATGTGATATATGCCATCACGTGCCAGCAATGCCCCTCTGCCCTGTACATTGGCCAAACCGGACACTCTCTACGTAAAAGAATAAATGGACACAAATCAGACGTCAAGAATTATAACATTCAAAAACCAGGCGGAGAACACTTCAACCTCCCTGGTCACTCTATTACAGACCTAAAAGTCGCAATTATTCAACAACAAAACTTCAAAAACAGACTCCAATGAGAAACTTCAGAATTGGAATTAATTTGCAAACTGGACACCATTAAATTAGGCTTGAACAAAGACTGGGAGTGGATGGGTCATTACACAAAGTAAAAACTATTTCCCCATGCTAATTTTTCCCCTACTGTTACTCACACCTTTTTGTCAACTGTTGGAAATGGGCCACCCTGATTATCACTACAAAAGTTTTTTTTCCTCCTGCTGATAATAGCCCACCTTAATTGATTCGTTTCGTTAGAGTTGGTATGGCAACACTCATTTTTTCATGTCCTCTGTGTGTGTATATATATATATAATGTTCCTACTGTATTTTCCATTGCATGCATTTGATGAAGTGGGTTTTAGCCCACAAAAGCTTATGCCCAAATAAATGTGTTAGTCTCTAAGGTGCCACAAGTAGTCCTGTTCTTTTTACCCAAAGGATAGTGCTCCCCCTAGCATGTCCCCCCTACACAGGGACACACACCTCCCTACCTACCAGTTCACACTGTAAGTACACTCCCCGCACACTAGTGCACCCCTATAGTGCTCCCCCTAGAAGTGGATGCCAGAAACATAGGCTGCCCATCCCTCTCCTGCACAGGCCACTCCCTGCCCCAGCAGCCACAAGAACCCTCATTCACAAGCACGACCCTCCAGCTCTCGTCAGCTCATGGACCCAGCCACGTTCCAGGGGATCCTCACCATAAACTTCACCCCACTCATGGGCCAAGAAAAGCGAGACCTGGTGGATACTACGAGCACACACTGGCCTCCCCGCTCTGACTCAGGTGAAGCAGGTGAGAAGGAAGCTGGATAAGCGTCAGTGCACATTCAGATGCAGATACACTGGTCTCCCAGCACCTGCACCACAGCCGGGGGGAGGCTAAGAGATCCTCTGCTTTTTCCCTATAGCAGAGGCGAAACCCCAGCCTGCTGGACTTCTCCAAACCATCAATGGCTTTGGCAGATTGGACTGACCCATGCTATAGTCCCCCCACACCACACAAGGAGCCAGTAACAGAGAGGGTCACCTGTCTCTGGAACTTCACTCTGGCATAGGCTGAAGTGGAGAGATCACATGGCCCCACACATAGGCACCAACTCGGTGGGTGCTCCAGGGCTGGAGCAACCATGGGGAAAAAATGGCGGGTGCTGAGCACCCACTGGCAGCCCCCCTACAAGAACCTCCCCCTCCCCGCAGTGCCCCCTGCCCGCCAGCAGGCCCCGCCGATCAGCGCCTCCCCTCGCTCCCAGCACCTACCGCCTGCTGCGGATCAGCTGTTTCGAAGCATCAGGAGGGGCTGGGGGGAGGAGCAAGGGCACAGCGCACTTGGAGGAGGGGCAGAATTGGGCGGTGAAGAGGTGGGGCAGAGCAGGGGTGGGAAGAAGTGGGGCAGGGTGGGGTCTTGGGGGAAGGGGTGGATTGGAGGTGGGGGGGAGCATCCTCTGGTAGATTAGAAACTCGGCGCTTATGGCCCCACGCTTCATTCTGCACCAGCTGCCCACACTACGCCAGGTCCAGGTCTCTGTGTTAAACCTCACAGCCCTCCGAGGAACTGGCCATGGGCTCCCCACAGAGCACAACAGCTATTGCCCGCAGCAGGTGGCTTCCTCAGGGACTGGGACGCTGTTAGACTCCAGGGTGAAGCTCATGAGAGTGGGAGACGGGCTTGCTCAGCACCCAGGTCTGGAGCTCCTCAGCAATGGGGAACAGAACAGGGCCTTCTTTCTAACCCAGCAAACAGATAAGATCTTCTGTCCAAGGGGCCCCACCTCTTGTGGTAGGACTGGAGAGAGAGGTCTGCTGCTTGCCAGGAGCTAGGATACACGATGTGACGGAGAGACTGCCGAGACTCATCAAGCCCTCGGATCGCTACCCCTTCCTGCTTCTCCACGTGGGCACCAATGATACTGCCAAGAATGACCTTGAGCGGATCACTGCAGACTACGTGGCTCTGGGAAGAAGGATAAAGGAGTTTGAGGCGCAAGTGGTGTTCTCGTCCATCCTCCCTGTGCAAGGAAAAGGCCGGGGTAGAGACCGTCGAATCGTGGAAGTCAACGAATGGCTACGCAGGTGGTGTCGGAGAGAAGGCTTTGGATTCTTCGACCATGGGATGGTGTTCCAAGAAGAAGGAGTGCTAGGCAGAGACGGGCTCCACCTAACGAAGAGAGGGAAGAGCATCTTCGCCAGCAGGCTGGCTAACCTAGTGAGGAGGGCTTTAAACTAGGTTCACCGGGGGAAGGAGACCAAAGCCCTGAGGTAAGTGGGGAAATGGGATCCTGGGAGGAAGCACAAGCAGGAGAGCGCAAGAGGGGAGGACTCCTGTCTCATGCTGAGAAAGAGGGACGATCATTGAGTTATCTTAAGTGCCTATACACAAATGCAAGAAGCCTGGGAAACAAGCAGGGAGAACTGGAAGTCCTGGCACAGTCAGGGAACTATGATGTGATTGGAATAACAGAGACTTGGTGGGATAACTCACATGACTGGAGTACTGTCATGGATGGATATAAACTGTTCAGGAAGGACAGGCAGGGCAGAAAAGGTGGGGGAGTTGCGTTGTATGTAAGAGAGGAGTATGACTGCTCAGAGCTCCGGTATGATACTGCAGAAAAACCTGAGAGTCTCTGGATAAAGTTGAGAAGTGGGAGCAACAAGGGTGATGTCGTGGTTGGAGTCTGCTATAGACCACCAGACCAGGGGGATGAGGTGGACGAGGCTTTCTTCTGGCAACTAGCAGAAGTTGCTAGATCGCAGGCCCTGGTTCTCATGGGAGACTTTAATCACCCTGATATCTGCTGGGAGAGCAATACAGCGGTGCACAGGCAATCCAGGAAATTTTTGGAAAGCGTAGGGGACAATTTCCTGGTGCAAGTGCTGGAGGAACCAACTAGGGGCAAAGCTTTTCTTGACCTGCTGCTCACAAACAGGGAAGAACTAGTAGGGGAAGCAAAAGTGGATGGGAACCTGGGAGGCAGTGACCATGAGATGGTCGAGTTCAGGATCCTGACACAAGGAAGAAAGGAGAGCAGCAGAATATGGACCCTGGACTTCAGAAAAGCAGACTTTGACTCCCTCAGGGAACAGATGGGCAGGATCCCCTGGGAGAATAACATGAAGGGCAAAGGGGTCCAGGAGAGCTGGCTGTATTTTAAAGAATCCTTATTGAGGTTGCAGGAACAAACCATCCCGATGTGTAGAAAGAATAGTAAATATGGCAGGCGACCAGCTTGGCTAAACAGTGAAATCCTTGCTGATCTTAAACGCAAAAAAGAGGCTTATAAGAAGTGGAAGATTGGACAAATGACCAGGGAGGAGTATAAAAATATTGCTCAGGCGTGCAGGAGTGAAATCAGGAAGGCCAAATCACACTTGGAGTTGCAGTTAGCAAGAGATGTTAAGAGTAACAAGAAGGGTTTCTTCAGGTATGTTAGCAACAAGAAGAAAATCAAGGAAAGTGTGGGCCCCTTACTGAATGAGGGAGGCAACCTAGTGACCGAGGATGTGGAAAAAGCTAATGTACTCAATGATTTTTTTGCCTCTGTCTTCACGCACAAGGTCAGCTCCCAGATTGCTGCACTGGGCAGTACAGCATGGGGAGAAGGTGACCAGCCCTCTGTGGAGAAAGAAGTGGTCCGGGACTATTTAGAAAAACTGGACGTGCACAAGTCCATGGGGCCGGATGCGCTGCATCCGAGGGTGCTAAAGGAGTTGGCGGGTGAGATTGCAGAGCCATTAGCCATTATTTTTGAAAACTCATGGCGATCGGGGGAGGTCCCAGATGACTGGAAAAAGGCTAATGTAGTGCCCATCTTTAAAAAAGGGAAGAAGGAGGATCCGGGGAACTACAGGCCAGTCAGCCTCACCTCAGTCCCTGGAAAAATTATGGAGCAGGTCCTCAAGGAATCAATTATGAAACATTTAGAGGAAAGGAAACAGTCAGCATGGATTCACGAAGGGGAAGTCGTGCCTGACTAACCTAATTGCCTTCTATGATGAGATAACTGGCTCTGTGGATGAGGGGAAAGCAGTGGATGTGTTATTTCTTGACTTTAGCAAAGCTTTTGATACTGTCTCCCACAGTATTCTTGCCACCAAGTTAAAGAAGTATGGGCTGGATGAATGGACTGTAAGGTGGATAGAAAGCTGGCTAGATCGTCGGGCTCAACGGGTAGTGATCAATGGCTCCATGTCTAGTTGGCAGCCGGTTTCAAGTGGAGTGCCCCAAGGGTCGGTCCTGGGGCCGGTTTTGTTTAATATCTTTATTAATGATCTGGAGGATGGTGTGGACTGCACTCTCAGCAAGTTTGCAGATGACACTAAACTAGGAGGCGTGGTAGATACACTAGAGGGTAGGGATCGGATACAGAGGGACCTAGACAAATTAGAGGATTGGGCAGAAAAAAACCTGATGAGGTTCAACAAGGACAAGTGCAGAGTCCTGCACTTAGGACGGAAGAATCCCATGCACTGCTACAGACTAGGGACCGAATGGCTAGGTAGCAGTTCTGCTGAAAAGGACCTAGGGGTCACAGTGGATGAGAAGCTGGATATGAGTCAACAGTGTGCTCTTGTTGCCAAGAAGGCTAACGGCATTTTGGGCTGTATAAGTAGGGGCATTGCCAGCAGATCGAGGAACGTGATCGTTCCCCTTTATTCGACATTGGTGAGGCCTCATCTGGAATACTGTGTCCAGTTTTGGGCCCCACACTACAAGAAGGATGTGGAAAAATTGGAAAGAGTCCAGCGGAGGGCAACAAAAATGATTAGGGGTCTGGAGCACATGACTTATGAGGAAAGGCTGAGAGAACTAGGATTGTTTAGTCTCCAGAAGAGAAGAATGAGGGGGGATTTGATAGCAGCCTTCAACTACCTGAAGGGGGGTTCCAAAGAGGATGGAGCTCGGCTGTTCTCAGTGGTGGCAGATGACAGAACAAGGAGCAATGGTCTCAAGTTGCGGTGGGGGAGGTCCAGGTTGGATATCAGGAAAAACTATTTCACTAGGAGGGTGGTGAAACACTGGAATGCGTTACCTAGGGAGGTGGTGGAGTCTCCTTCCTTGGAGGTTTTTAAGGCCCGGCTTGACAAAGCCCTGGCTGGGATGATTTAGCTGGGAATTGGTCCTGCTTTGAGCAGGGGGTTGGACTAGATGACCTCTTGAGGTCCCTTCCAACTCTGATATTCTATGATTCTATGATTGGGCCTGCTGGAGCCCTGTAAGACTGATTTTATTATGTTTTCTGTAATGCTTTTATCTTACGAATAAAGGTGCTTGCTTAAGAAGAGCCACACTGTAACTAGCCCCTGCTGGCAAAACACTGTTCATAGCCCTCGGAGAGAAAGCAAAGCGCAATCACTTGCTGGGATAGCACAGTGCGAGGTAGGGAGCTGGGCAGCCTTTAAACCCCTGATCAGAAGGGAGTGGGACCAAAATCCTTCTTATTGTCCTTAACCCTGCCACCCATTTTTCCCTGACACCTTTAGCTTCCCTTATCAATTTTCTACACTTCATAAATTCTAATTTATATGAATTGCTATCTATTTCCCCTTTTTCACTTGTTACATATTGCTTTTTTATGTCTAATTGCTACCTTCACTTTCCCTCTTAATCAGGATGCACTTTTAGCCAAAATTGTCCTGTTTCTCGATTGTAGAATTAATGTGCTTTTTGCCCATCTAATTAAGAAGAGTTTAAGATCTCCCAATTTTCATTCACATTTTTCTGCCTAAATTTTTCCTTCCAGTCAATTTTGCTCACAATTTTCCTTCACTTTGGGAAATTAACCCTTTTGAAGCATCAATTATAGCGTATTATATATCTATATCTATATATAAAAATTACAATTAATTGGAACAGTCCTCTGTTTGTTTATAATGAATGTAATCAGGCTACAAACACTGGTGCCCTAGGCAACCACCAACTTCCAATCCGGTAATTAATTCATCTTTATCCATGATAATGAGGGCCAAAGAGTTTACCCCATCGTGGGTGAAATACCTTTTGTGTTAGAAAATGAGCATCTGTCATTTTTAGAAACTGCAATGACATTTTACCCCGGGCTGCATGAGACCTCCAGCATACATCTCCCAAACTGAAGTCCTCCATAACAACACAATTTTGCTTTGCACACATTACAGACAGGTGTGTAATGAGTAAGTCATCCTGTTCTTTGGCTTGATGTGGTGTCTGTGACAGACCCCGGTTCTGTGGCTCCACAGACAGCTTCCCAAGAACTGGCCATCTTACATGCTCTAGGGGACAAGGGAGTCTGAGGTGGGTGGACAGACAGAGAGCAGAGAGGAGGAAATCCATTATTTTTAAGATGCGCTGACTGCCCCAGGGAGCAGGGCAGAAATTCAGACACAGGTCCTACTGTGACTGAACAGAGCTCACTGTCTCCCAGGAGCAGGTTACTATAGAGAAGGGTGCCACTCTACAAATACTAGAGACACACAGTGCACACATCTGGATGCCCCATCCATACAACAGTGTACACAGAAGACACGAGGCACCTGTGGAGCACAAATCTGGCCCCTCCTGGCACTCTCCCTAGACCCAGGGAAGGATCGCTCCCAACAGCAGATTTCTGAGTGCTTAGTCTAGCTGAGTCTCGAGCAATGGGGGTTCTGGGCCTCAGGCTGCTGCTCCCCAGCCTCACAGATTGCATGGTCAGGAAGGGCCAGCAGTTTCTGGTTTGTTTCATTCCATTCCCTCATCCAGCTCCCTCCCCGTGTCCCACCCTCAGAAATTCCTTCCTCTCCTTGGCCCTTTGGCCTCCCAATCATTCCTGCAGCTCCTCTGAGCTCCCTCAACAGCCTGTTGAGTTATCAGCATTATTTACGATTTGTCAAGTGCAGACAAGACACTTAGTGTTGCACCGGATAGGAGTACAGAGCCGGCTCCAAAGCCCTCACAGTGGGACTAGCTAGGCTATGCAGTGGCAGTAAGGCCTGCACAGGACTGAGGGGACGAACTTCTCGTCTCACACAATGCCTTGGCATAGAATCATAGAAGATCAGGGTTGGAAGAGACCTCAGGAGGTCATCTAGTCCAACCCCCTGTTCAAAGCAGGACCAACACCAGCTAAATCATCCCAGTCAGGGCTTTGTCAAGCCTGACCTTAAAAAGCTCTAAGGATGGAGATTCCACCACCTCCCTCGGGAACCCATTCCAGTGCTTCACCACCCTCCTAGTGACCTAGTGTATCCTAATATCCAACCTATACCTCCCCCACTGCAACTTGAAACCATTACTCCTTGTTCTGTCATCTGCTACCGCTGAGAACAGTCTAGATCCATCCTCTTTGGAACCCCCTTTCAGGTAGTTGAAAGCAGCTATCAAATCCCCCCTCATTCTTCTCTTCTGCAGACTAAATAAAAAATGGTTACTCACCTTCTCGTAACTGTTCTTTGAGATGTGTTGTTCATGTCCATTCCAATCAGGTATATGCACACCGCGTGCATGCCAGCCAGAAGGTTTTCCCCTTAGCAGCGGCCGTAGGGTCGGCCTGGACACCCCTAGAGTCACGCCTTCATGGCGCCCAATATAGGGCCCTGCCAACCCCCCACCCCCTCAGGTCCTTGCCGGCTGCTCCAACAGAGGGGTAGGAGGGTGGGTATTGGAATGGACATGAACAACACATCTCGAAGAACAAGTTATGAGAAGGTGAGTAACCGTTTTTTCTTCTTCGAGTGCTTGTTCATGTTGATTCCAGTCAGGTGACTCACAAGCCAAAGTTCAGGAGGCGGGGTCGGAGTCATCCACTGACTGGAGCACAGCTCATCCGAAGGCCGCATCGTCTCTGGCCTGTTGTGTGATCGCATAGTGTATCGTGAAAGTGTGCATCAAGGACTACGCTGCCGCTCTGCAGATTTCCTGTGTGGGTATCTGCGCCAGGAACGCTGCTGAGGAGGCCTGAGCTCTGGTGGAGTGTGCAGTGATCGGCGGAGAGGGCACCTTCGCCAGGTTGTAACACTCCCGAATGTGTGATGTGACCCACGACGAGATGCGTTGGGATGAGGCGGGGAGGCCTTTCATCCTGTCTGCCACCGCTACGAATAACTGGATGGACTTTCGGAACGGCTTAGTTCTCTCTCTATAGAATGCCAGCGCTCTGCGGACATCCAATGAGTAAAGCCTTTGCTCCCTGCCATAGGAATGCGGCTTAGGATAGAACACTGGGAGGAAGATGTCCTGGTTGATGTGAAACTGGGAGACAACCTTAGGGAGAAAAGCCGGGTGAGGCCTGAGCTGAACCTTGTCCTTATGGAATGTCTTGTAAGGGGGCTCTGATGTAAGGGCCCTGAGCTCTGACACTCTCCTAGCTGAGGTTATTGCCACCAGAAACGCCACCTTGTATGAGAGATAAAGCAGGGAGCATGTCGCCAGTGGCTCAAATGGTGGACCTGTAAGTCTGGAAAAGACCATATTAAGATCCATATTAAGGTTCGAGGTCTGGAGAAACAAGTATCGACCCTGCATTGCATACGAGAAAATGAAGATTTCCTGGACAGACGTCAGGATATGCTTCTACGGGCACAACGTTCTGAAGAATCGGAGCAGGCTGCGCAGAGGGAACAGAGGGACGGTGAAGAAATTTGGCAGCATGTGACCTCCAGAAGAAGAAAGAAGAGCGTCCATGTACCAGCAATGGAGATACAGGTGAGCAACCGTTTTCATGTTCTCTCCACAGGCACTAATGCGGAGAGTGGACTAGATGATACATCTGAGGGAAGGGAGCAGAAAGAGACTCCACCAATTGGAAGGCATAAGATGCACTGTCCCAGGGATGGGGGTTCCAAAATCACCGCTCCCAAGAGGAGGCGGCGGGTGGTGGTGGTCGGGGACTCCTTCCTCAGGGGGAAGGAGTCATCTATCTGCCGCCCTGACTGAGAAAACCGAGAGGTCTGCTGCTTGCCAGGAGCTAGGATTCACGATGTGACGGAGAGACTGCCGAGACTCATCAAACCCTCGGATCGCTACCCCTTCCTGTTTCTCCACGTGGACACCAATGATACTACCAAGAATGACCTTGAGCGGATCACTGCAGACTACGTGGCTCTGGGAAGAAGGATAAAGGAATTTGAGGCGCAAGTGGTGTTCTCGTCCATCCTCCCTGTGCAGGAAAAAGGCCTGGGTAGAGACCGTTGAATTGCGGAAGTCAACGAATGGCTACGCAGGTGGTGTCGGAGAGAAGGCTCTGGATTCTTCGACCATGGGATGGTGTTCCAAGAAGGGGGAGTGCTAGGCAGAGACGGGCTCCACCTAATGAAGAGAGGGAAGAGCACCTTCGCAAGCAGGCTGGCTAACCTAGTGAGGAGGGCTTTAAACTAGGTTCACCGGGGGAAGGAGACCAAAGCCCTGTGGTAAGTGGGGAAATGGGATACCGGGAGGAAGCACGAGCAGGAGAGTGCAAGAGAGGAGGACTCCTGGCTCAGACTGAGAAAGTGGGACAATCAGTGAGTTATCTTAAGTGTCTATACACAAATGCAACAAGCCTGGGTAACAAGCTGGGAGAACTGGAAGTTGTGGCACAGTCAGGGAACTATGATGCGATTGGAATAACAGAGACTTGGTGGGATAACTCACATGACTGGAGCACTGTCATGGATGGATATAAACTGTTCAGGAAGGACAGGCAGGGTAGAAAAAGTGGGGGAGTTGCATTGTATGTAAGAGAGCAGTATGATTGCTCAGAGCTCCGGTATGAAACTGCAGAAAAACCTGAGAGTCTCTGGATTAGGTTTAGAAGTGTGAGCAACAAGGGTGATGTCATGGTGGGAGTCTGCTATAGACCACCAGACCAGGGGGATGAGGTGGACGGGGCTTTCTTCCGGCAACTAACAGAAGTTACTAGATCGCAGGCCCTGGTTCTCATGGGGGACTTTAATCACCCTGATATCTGCTGGGAGAGCAACGCAGCGGTGCACAGACCGCTGAGAACAGTCTAGATCCATTCTCTTTGGAACCCCCTTTCAGGTAGTTGAAGGCTGCTATCAAATCCCCCCTCATTCTTCTCTTCTGCAGACTAAACAATCCCAGTTCCCTCAGCCTCTCCTCATAAGTCATGTGCTCCAGACCCCTAATCATTTTTGTTACCTTCCGCTGGACTCTTTCCAATTTTTCCACATCCTTCTTGTAGTGTGGGGCCCAAAACTGGACACAGTACTCCAGATGAGGCCTCACCAATGTCGAATAGAGGGGAACGATCCCGTCCCTCGATCTGCTGGCAATGCCCCTACTTATACAGCCCAAAATGTCGTTAGAACTTCTTGGCAACAAGGGCACACTGTTGACTCGTATCCAGCTTCTCCTCCACTGTAACCCCTAGGTCCTTTTCTGCAGAACTGCTGCCTAGCCACTCGGTCCCTAGTCTGTAGCAGTGAATGGGATTCTTCCATCCTAAGTGCAGGACTCTGCACTTGTCCTTGTTGAACCTCATGAGGTTTCTTTTGGCCCAATCCTCTAATTTGTCTAGGTCCCTCTGTATCCTGTCCCTACCCTCCAGCGTATCTACCACTCCTCCCAGTTTAGTGTCATCTGCAAACTTGCTGAGAGTGCAGTCCACGCCATCCTCCAGATCATTAATGAAGATATTGAACAAAACCGGCCCCAGGACCGACCCTTGGGGCACTCCGCTTGAAACCGGCTGCCAACTAGACATGGAGCCGTTGATCACTACCCGTTGAGCCCGATGATCTAGCCAGCTTTCTATCCACCTTACAGTCCATTCATCCAGGCCATACTTCTTTAACTTGCTGGCAAGAATACTGTCTTGCCACGCCGGTGTAGGTTGCGGTCTGAGTGCCGCCTCCATAAAGAGCTGCTTGAAGTTAAAGTCTCGCTCCTTTTTCATTCAGGGGCAAAACCCTTTACAAATCCTGCACTTGTCTGCTTGGTGTGCTTCCCCCAGACACTTTAAACAAGCGTTGTGGGGATCACTCGTTGGCATGGGCTTGTTGCAGGAATTGCAGGGCTTGAACCCCTGGGACTTGGGCACGTAAGCCCCCCAAGGAGAACACGATCGGGGTGAAGGGTAAACCCCCCAGCCCAACAGCTAACTAACTAACTACAAAGTACAAACAGTCAAAAAGCAAGACACCACAGTTCCAACGCCCGTCACTGGCGGTAAGAAGGAACTGAGGTGGTGCCGGGTCGGCAGGGTCACATATTGAGCTCCATGAAGGTGCCACTCCAGGGAGCTCCACAGCTGACCCGACGGGTGCTGCTAGGGGAAAAACTTTCCGATGACTGTGTATGCGGCACGCACACACCTAATTGGAATCGATATGAGCAAGCACTCGAAGAAGAACGGGCAGTTTGACTCCAAGTTGGGTGCTTGGCGTTCAGCTGCCCTCCCTGGGTAGTGCAGACACATTAGGCTTTGCAGACCATTGACCCAATAGAAAGAACCGAACGTGCCAACCCAATTATCTTGATGAATTGGTCTGAAATCAGTAAGACAAAATTCAGTAATGACCAGTACAGAGAACTACACTTAGGAAGGAAAAATCAAATGCACAGCTTCAAATTGGGGAAAACTGGCTATGTAAATATGAGTCAACAGTGTGATGTTGTTGTGACAAAGGTTAACCACATTCTGGGGTGTATTAATGGGAGTGCTGTATGTAAGACACAGGAGGTCACTGTCCCACTCTGCTCAGCACTGGTGAGGTCTCAGACAGAGTATTGTGTCCAGTTCTGGGTGCTGCACTTTAAGGAAGATGTGGACAAACTGGAGAAAGTCCAGAGGAAAACAACAAAAATGATCAGCACTTTAGAAAACCCAACTTCTGAAGAAAAGTTGAAAGAGAAGGCTGAGGGTGACCTGACAACAGTCTTCACAGAAGTCAAAGGTTGTTACATAGGGAACAGAGATCAATTGTTCTCCTGCCCACCAAGGGCAAGATAAGAAGGAATTGGCTCAGTTTGCAGCAAAGGAGACTTAGGTTAGATATTGGGTAAAGCTTTTTAACTCCCAGGCTAGTTAAATACTGGACTAAGTGACCTAGGGAGGTTGTGAGGGCCCCTCCAGCCCCACATTTCTATGATGTTCTATGAGAACATCTTGGCATTCTAAGACCCACCCCACCTGAGACATGCTGGGGGCTCAACCCAGCTCCTGCTGGGACAGGTGTCCACCCCACATACACACCAGCCCTGCTGGCACTAACTCAGCATTGCCAACTGCAAACACTGAAAAATCCTGAGTCAGGGCCCTAAAGTTCAGGCGTATTTAATTAATAGGTTGGGCTTCTGGCTCTTTAGCTTTGGGTCTGGGAGCAGTTCATGGTCACTGGGGCTGCACTACACACCTCCCCTGCAGCCAGGAGGCTAGGAACATCCTCACCTTTCCCAATGAAGTTGGAGATTCTCCCCTAATCCTGGGACTCCGGGAGCCGGTGCTTTCACAAACACCCAAGCACTACAAGACTGGCAGTAAAGAAGCCAGAGCTGGCAACACAGCTGACTGGTCAGTCTCAGCAGAGGACAGGACTGAGTGGGCCTCGGAGACAGGATCTTCTCCGCCTGGGGTCCTTCCAGGGTAGGCTCCCCTTGCGCTGCCCATGCTTGTTCCAGGGAATCAGCGCCCACAACCCAGCCCCTTCCATCTGCACTGGACTCTCCATAGACTGACATCATCACAGATTCATATATTGCACCATTCGGCTCCCAGGAATCACTTCCAGGCCTAGGAGAGACAGGGTTCTCCCCGCACTGGGCGGCCTGCTGGGCATATAGCGCAGGGAGTACCTGTAAGTCAGTTTGCTCCGGGCCATTCTCAGGCACCCATCGCCAGCCCTGGGCTGAGCCCACGGAGGAGTCTCTTGTCCTGGGACAGGCTGGGAATACACAGGCTCTGCATGCTGGCTTTTCTCTTTGAAACTCTCCCCCACGCAAAGCAGATGTACAAATGGTTCATGTGGAAGACGCATGTCGACCACTTGAAAGCTCATGGTATGCAATAGCTGGTAAACCATGGCCACTCCTCTGCCGCTCGGTGGGAGCGCTATTTATGGAGCTGTTGGTGCCACCCCAGGGTTAGCTCAATAGCTGTGGCACAACCTTCTGCCAAGCTAGCTCCCCCCTGCGCACCCCTCCCCACAACCAGCAGGGCAGCCTGGGAACGGCCCCAATGCCAGCGAAAGCACCGTCACACTCCCAGATGGAGCTGGCCAGACACCCCCGGTAGGGCTTCCCCAATCAGGTCTCGATGGACAAACTAGCTAGAGGTACACGGTGGAGCCCTGCCTGCACACCTGGGGATGTCATGCTCCAGGCAACCCCCGGGATAGCACCACAGACCCCACCTCCCGAGACTCCTCTACAGCTCCCCAGTCTGTCAGCTACAGAGCCCTGTGGGCCAGGAAGGGTTCCTTGATCACCAAAGAGGAAGCACCAGCCTAGTCCCTTGGGACCTCAGGGGCTGGCGGAGGGAGCAGTGGGCATGGCAAAGCCAGTGAGCAGCAAGGACAGCACAGAAGCCATGCTGTCCAAAGACAGAGCCCCCTAAAGGACCCACTGAGCTCATACAAGGTCATGAGGAGAGTCCATCGCTCCCAAAGAAAGGGATGTCAGCGCCGGGCAGAAGAACTCATGCCCTGAGCTGTGGGAATGCGGGCTGGGCTGCTGGAGGGAGCAGAGGCCCCTGCGATCGCTGCACACAGAGACACCTGCGCTGGTCGGAACTGAGAGAGACTAGGGAAGATGGAGTCTCCTGGAGCTTCTCAAAGTGTTTCCCTGGTGCCGCCAAGAGCTTCAGTGCACATCCCCATTCCCCTGTACAGTGAGTCTGTCCCGTCGCCGTGTGGGTCTGTCGCACGGCAAGAGGGCAGAGAAAAAACACTCGCTAAAATAGGAAAATGTGATTCTACAAAAAACGCACGTTTGTGGGGGGTGGGGGGAACTAGGGGGAAGCGAGCAGAACAGGAGCAGCACCCAAAAACTACTTGGCTTTGTTTCTCAGTAGAGTGGGTTTCAGGCTGGCAGTGCCCTTTAGCTGTGCTCTGCTAGGTCGTGCCAATGCACTAACTGGGATCGATGCTGTTCTCCGTGTCTGTATGTATTTGGATTTAGCGGAAGTGCCCGTAGAGTCTCACGCCCTCAGCACTTACCAAAACTTCACATGGATCAGTCTCCCCAAAAGGATCTCTCGCCCCAACACCAAGAAACCCCTCACCAGGGACAGCCTGGCAAAATGGGCTCTGCAAAGCAATCCGGGCTCCGTCAGACTGAGTGGGGGCTAGTGGGGCCTTTGCCAGAGGTTCTCCTGCCACTTGCCCTCCAGTTTAGCCCACAGGGCTATTAGTTCGAGTGCCTCAACTGATCACAGTGATGAGCTACCACAGGGGAGAGCTGGCCTCTCCAGCGGCCAGGACACAATCCATGGGGCTTCCTGAACCAAAAGGCACCACCTTCAACTCCCCCAGTCAGGGCAGCCTGGCCCCAGAGCAGCGCGCTCCCTGCGAGTAGCAAGCAAGCAGCTCCTGTGCAGCGAGGCTGTTCCGCCCACTCCCCAGCGATCCAGCCCCCAGAGGACAGACAGCGTGATCAGCCTGGCAAGGGCAGAGTCAAAAGGAAAGGCCATGACCTTCCTGCTGAGCATGGACATGGGGCAACCAGGACCCAGGCGCTGAGCTGTCCCCAGAGCTGCCTCTCTCCCTCCAGGCCCCCCAGAGCCAAGGCCCCCTATGTGGCCCCTACTCTAGGCTGCACCTCTCTGTCCTGCAGGAAGGTCTGACCAGCCCCATGTGGTTCTGAGTGAGGTGAAACATTGCTAGCTCCGGCACCACTCTGAGCCCTGGCCCCCATCTCCAGCCCGTCGATTCAGATGGCACTCCAGTCTAGGTGGGTAGTGTGGGTACTGGCTTTATCACACTCTGCACAAGGCGCCCCACTAACCCCACAGCCTGGACTCATGCCCAGGCCACGAGCACCAAGAGATGGCCGCTGTCCTTCCCCACCCAACCTACTCCACAGACACAGGAAGTTAACATCCCCCTGCCCACGGAGGAGACAGACACATTGATAGCCTCAGTGTAACAGAGGGGGAAGCTGATGCAGGACTGGGGAAGGGACCTGCCCAAGGTCACACAGTAAGTCAATGGCAAAGTCAGGAGTAGAACCAGGCTCCAAATTCTGCGCCCGAAGCTCCAGCCCGCCTGCCCTGGGGCAGTACCCCCTGATCATTGGAGGGAAGGGCTCCACCAACTCATCTCTGAGGGCTTCTCACTGCCATGCAGCGTGCACAGAGTCCAGCCCCAGAGAGACAACACCTGGAGGCAAGATCAATAGCAGGGATTTCTCGCTGGCGAACTCCAGAGAATTCTAGCCAGCGGCTGAGAAGGAGCTAAATTTGGGGTCATGGGTTTCCTGGGTGTGTTTGTGTGACGGCGTGGCTAGGCCTGGGGCAGTTGCTGACAGGCCTTGCGCCCTCACCGCACACGTTCCCTTCCTGCAGGAAGGAAGTCCCCTCTGCGCATCCTCTCTGCACGGGCAGGGCTCCTGGGGCAAGTCGGCTGACTGGGGCGAGCGTCTCCCCCGCCCCAGTTGGGTCAGCTCGGTCAGTGCCACTCACACGCCGGCGCAGCCAACCCTCCTTTGTCATCAGCGACTGGAACCAGAGCCCTTCTGGGCTGTCTCATCGGCACCCACAAGTCCTGATTATGGCCCCGTGGCCCAAAGTCTTTCCTCCCACGACCGCAAAGGGAAAAGTTTCCACATTAAAAACCTAAAACTGGCAACAAGGTGCCCATGCAGGAACCTCTTAAACTGGCCATTAAAGTTTATAAGTTAGACGGGCACCAAGCGCGAAGGAAAACAGAGCCGCTCCTTCTGGGGCAGCCTGACCACTGCTTTCCCCTGAAGCCACAGGGCTGATGTCACAAGAGGAGTTCACTTCCATCACCCACTGCCTGGCCATCAAGAGCCCTGTGTTTACGTGTACGGCCCCCCAGCACTGTCACTCACAATGCAGCCAGTCTGTTTGCTCTTTGAGGTTGGCAGCCCAGGGTCTGGCGAGGAAAAGGAAAAGAAATAACAGAAACAACAAACCTCAGCGCCCACGGGGCAGCCTGCAAAACATGGAGACAAGGTTGGTCCCACTGGCACCAGGACATCAGGCTACTCTGGCCTTCTCACCAGGGGGTGCACCAGGGAACAAACCTCCTCACCACAGGGCGCACAGGGGTGTTGACCTCACCATGGGGTGCACCAGCTTCTTGCTGTGGGACGCAGCCGTGTTCCATCCTAGCCACCAATCCAGTCTGTCACCAGGGATCAGTGACCAGCCCCTCCACCCTCTGCTCTCAGCCAACTGCCTGTCTCCCCTTCCCTGATGAATGCGAGGCCCCAGGGACGGGGGAACAGAAAGATACAACATGACCACAACACTCCAATGTGGGCTGGTGGGGGCCAAGACCTGCACGCTGCAGCTGGACAAGGGGTGAGCAGGGCCACCCTGAACCAGATGAACGTGCTCTCCAGACTCCGCATCGCTAGCAGAGAGCCCCACAAGACGGCCTGTTCAACTAGAGCCCAGCGGCAGGGCTAGTTGGTCCAAGCGCTGACCCCACCTGACCCACAGGCCCCTCTAGTGATGAGCCGGGAGAAGCCACCCTGGCAGTTACCACCCACTGCCACATGTTTAAGGCCAGAAGGGATCACCAGGTATCCAATCTGACCTGCTGTGAGTGTATCGCAGGCCACCAATCCCACCCAGCTCCCGCATATGAACCCAACCACCGAAATGAGACCCTCAGGAGACCAGCCCATGATGTGCCACAGGCAGAGGAGAGGAGGGCACGAGGGGCACCAGTGCCCGAGGCCCCCATCATGGCAGGGCAATGCTGACGTGAGATACACCTAGATGAACCTGGCAAGTGACCCACACGCTGCAGAGGAAGGAGACAAACCCCCAAGGTCCCTGCCAGTCTGAGCTGGGGGTAAATTCCCTTCCCACCCCACATACGGCAATCAGCGAGACCCTAGGCGTGTGAGCCAGAGCCAGCCAGCCACACACCCAAGAGAGAGAGAATGCTTGGTGCCACCTCAGAGCCCTGCCCCTCCCCGCCCGATGGCCAGTCTCCAGCCGTGGCCAGCCCTGATGCTTCAGAGACAGGACATAAAAAACAGTCCCCCTGGCCCACAGATAGCCTGGCTGCAGGGGGGAATGCCAGCCTCTCTGAGCGGGACTTGGCCATAGGGATCACTGTACTTTTTGGCCCAGAGCATCTTCCTGCAGTCTGCTCTCCCTCTGCCTGACTGCGAGGGCTGCATGGACACTCCAACGGGTTCGAAACTCGGCAGCCCATCCCCTGGGCAAAGGAAACATGTCACCCCAGCAGGGAATGTGCATCCCTGGCTTCCCATTCACCCCTAGGCCCCAATCAGGCCCCACCACGCTGGGCACTGCACAAACACTGGGATGACAAGGTCCCATCCCCAGGAGCCTACAGTCTTGAGGAGTTAGGGCCTAACTCGGGGCCTGGACTGGCTGCCACCCTTGGGACGCTGTGGTTAGTGGAGCACCGAGTGAAACAGACAAAGGGAAAGTGGCAGATGTTAGAGATTTAGGTAAAATTCTGGAATGAACCATGACCCCGACAGGCTTGGACACAGCACTGCCACGCGAACTAGCAACGAGCCAAGGAGCTGAGGCGAAAGGGAGTAAGGAGCGGGCACTGCTATTTACCCATCCCACCAGGCGACACGCAATGACACTAACAGGCAGCAATGTCCAAACTAACCAACAGCAATACTTCTTCACACAAAGCACAATTAGCCAGTGGAACTCACTGTCACAAGATATCAGTGCAGCCACAGGAGTCAAAAGGGGAACAAACCTTTTGCTGGACAATGAGAACATCCAGAGCTGTTAGAGTAAATATTAGCTCTGGCAGGGTTTTAAGCCCTTATACTTCAGAGCGTGGGCCAACCTCTAACTGCTGGGGGTCAGGAGACATACCCTAGAAGCAGATTATCCCATTCTGCCTCCTACAGGGATTCCTGCCCCTTCCGGCAAAACAGCTGGTGCTGGCCCGTGCGAGACAAGAGACGGCTGTGGGCCAACCTGCTCTGACATTCCCAGTACTGCTATGTGAGCGCACGAGTAAGGAGATGCCATGGGTCTGCTGCAGGGGCCGGTGCTAGTTCCAGTCTGGTCGAGACTCTGAATACTCTGGAAGAAGAGAAACCAGCATGTGACTAGAATGGGCAGAAGGAGAGCTGCTGCGATCCCCAGTCAGGACAGAGAACCAGGGGAGGGGCTCTGAAGAGCATGGGTGGGAAACAACAACATGCCTCATGCTTTCAATCCAAACTGGACTGGCCAAAGCACTAGGAACATAGGAGCTGCCCAGGGTGTGGTGAATGGAGATTTTCCATCCCTGCCTTCCATAGCGCTATGAATGTGTGAGCTGAGGGAAATGATCCACAACACACACACACAGCCCGGCCCCCACCAGCTCGCTGCCTGGGGGGACAGTCCAGGGAATTCCCAATGGCCTTGCCAGGTCCTAGGGTAACAGGGGGTGTATCACTGAGGTTCTACTGCACTCAGTGGGAGGCAGCAACGCTGAAGGAGATCTGTCTAAGTCTCTGCTATCAGAGCAGCCCAGGGTGAGTGCACAGGGCAAACTAGATGGGAGCCCCCCATGCAATATGGCAGCAATGTGACGGATGGACAGGCTGGAATGGTGCATTCTGTTCTGAGTAGCACGGCCCCAGATCCTGCCTACTGGGGAAATTCAGGTGAGAGCCACACAACCCTTCAGGGGCCAAGGGATGGAGTGAAGAGGGAAGATGAGAAGACCTAGATCTGCCTGGCCTGGCCAAGTGACAGCACGACTGTCTGCGACACCCAAGGGGTGTAATGGCCTGGTGAGGGCCCAGGAAAGCTGCTCTCACTGCCCGCTATTGTTCCAAGCCAAGGGGCTGAGGGTGTCTCACCTGCTCACACCCCCACCCAGCAGCTTCTGGTCACTGCCCAGCAGAGGTTTGTGGGTTATGTTGACAGCTTACATCACTGGCCACAGTCCTTCCTGCACACCCTCTGAACCTCAGCACCATTGCCAGGCTGGGCTGAGCTGGGCAGCCTCCTGTGTGTACCCGGGAGCAAGTAGATGTGCCAGCCCTTTGCACCCCAGCCCCTGTGAGTCAGCACCCACAAGCACACACTCTCACACAGCCCCACCGCTCTGATCAACGGGAAAAGAGAAACGTAAACACCCAAACACAACAGGGCAGCCTCAGCTAACAACTGCTTGTTAAGTTAAAATTAAACTTTGCACAAATATTGACCTTTGGAGGGGACAGAAACTAGTCCCAATATATTTACCAGCTTTAAAAAGGGGACTGACCACAGGTGTCCTATACGCGTAGCCGGATGAGATGAGGCCGCAGTGGCACCTGGACTGGGGGGGGAGCATTCCTAACCCCTCCCCACACAGCTGGACACATTTAAAGAGCAAGAGAAAGACAAAGCGGTGGCAGAGACCCTGGCTAGGTTCCGCCTTCCTCTGCAGCGTGGGGCACGGGTCACTTGGGGGCTTGAACTAGAGTAAATGCTGGAGTCTCTAAATCAAGGTCTGAGGACTGCAGCGGCTCAGCCAGAGGATCCAATGGCAGGAGTGGGGGGAAGGGAGATGTGCAGGAGCTCAGACTGGATGACCATGATGGTCCCTTCTGGTCCTAGTGAGTTTAAGGCAAAGGGACTGAGGCAGGGGGAGGAGCCGAAGCCAAGCACCGCATCTCAAATGGAGCCTGACCCAGACCTAGTGACACCGGGTTTCTCTTTTCTCAGGGCACGGTGCAGCAGGGTCTGCTGCTATCAGACTCAAGGGGGAATCCTGTGCCCATGGGAACCCCACCAGAACCAGGGTGTAGCACCAGTCACCCAAGAAAACTCTTCTCCCAATACAGAGCCGTTAGCAAAAGCTTGTGCAATGCGTATGCGACCGCACTGGGCTCTCCCATGGCTGGACAATCACAGGGCCAGCGCCTGCTCTCTCAGCAAGAGGCCCTGACACCAGCGGCAGGGGGCGATTCCTTTCACCAGGCCAATCGTTTGTCAATTCTCCGTGCGGAGGATAGAGGAAGATTCCCACATCTCAGACATTCTTTTTAGGGGACAAATCTGAGGAACTGTCCCAGACTGAGACATCAGTAAAAGGAGGTTTTAGAACAAATTGATAAATTAAACAGCAATAAGTCATCAGGACCAGATGGTATCACCCAAGAGTTCTGAAGGAACTCAAATGTGAAACTGCAGAACTGCTAACTGTGGTGTATAACCTATCACTTAATTCAGCCTCTGGTCCAGATGACTAGAGCATAGCTAATGTAACGCTGATTTTTAAAAAAGGCTTCAGGAGCGATCCTGGCAATTACAGGCCGGTAACCCTAACTTCAGTACCAGGCAAATTGGTTGAAACAATAGTAAAGAACAGACTCACCAGACACAGAGATGAACACGATACTTTGAGGACGAGTCCACATGGCTTTAGTAAAGGGAAATCATGGCTCACCAATCTATTAGAATTCTTCGGGGAAGTCAACAAACGTGGATATAGCATACTTGGATTTTCAGAGCACCTTTGATAAGTACCTCACCAAAGGCTCTAAAGCAGCGGTTCCCAAACTTTAACAACCTGTGAACCCCTTCCACTAAAATGTCAAGTCTCGCAAACCCCCTCCTAAAAATGAATATTTCCAGGGATTTTCTCCTTTACCGGAGTATAAATTATAAAAGCAGTGATCTTGGAAATATAAAATTTGTTTTTATGACATGCTTACTACACACTATTGTGACGAACTGGGACTGTTCTTGCTGGGGTGTGTGAATGCTGAAGGCAGAGTGCTGGAAGCGAGCTGGAGAGATGGCTGGGAGGCAGAGATGGCTCTGACCCCCCCAAAGGGGGGTGGGCTGGGATGCCCTGGGACCCCAAGCTGGACTTAACTGAGGGGGTCCTGCTGTCTGTGCCTGCAAGACCTGTCTTGGACTGTATTCCTGTCATCCAAATAAACCTTCTGCTTTACTGGCTGGCTGAGAGTCATGGTGAATCGCAGGAAGCCGGGGGTGCAGGGCCCTGAGTCCCCCAATACTCCGTGACAACTGGTGGCAGCCGTGGGATCTACTGCACCCCGTGGACGGCGCTTCCTGCAGTAAGTGACTGGGGAGCAGTAAAACGAAGGGGGATTGACGGGGACCAGGCGTGCTGAAGAGTGAGAGAGAGACGGTTATTACCCCTGGGAGTGTGTGACCAGCGAGAAGGACTTTTGCAGTAACAGGGTCCCCCGGGGGGATCGCAGCGAGTGGTCCCAGGGGCGGAGGAGTCTGCAGCTCGACCCTGGCAGAGAGGTGGCGACCTCGAGAAGGGCTGGCACACTAGGGGTCCCCCTGGGAACTGTGAGGAGCTGTGAGCACACAGGCCGGTGAGTGGCCAGCAGGAAGATGTATGCCAAGCGGCTTAAGAGCGACCTGGTGGAGCTGTGCAAGCAGAGGGGGCTGCGCATTGGGAGGCTCACCAAAGAACAGCTCATTGCCCGGCTGGAGGCGGAAGATCGCGCGAATGAACTGATCCCTGTATCTCAGGGAAGCAGCCTGGCAAATGCAGTGCAGGCACCAGTGTCTGTCCCAGCTGGGAGTGGTCAGCCGGCTGCTGAGGGCTTCCCGAGACCCCTCCTTCCTATGCCTAGGGGAAGGGTGGGGAGGAGCCCAGCAAATACCGAAGGCGCCGTGACCCTCCCGGCCAGCAGGGGATCCCCCCGGCGAAGCTCGCCGGCCAGCCGAGGATCCTCCCGGCGACGTTCGGCATCCGTGGAGCGGAATTGGCTGGAATGGGAGAAAGAGCTAAAACTGAGAGAGCTGGAGGATCGTGAACAACAGAGACAGCATGAACGGGAGGAGAAAGAGAGACAGCATCAGCGAGAACGGGAGGAGAAAGAGAGACAGAGACAGCATGAACGGGAGGAGAATGAGAGACAGCGTCAGCATGACCTGGAACTGGCGAGATTGAAGGGCAGCGAACCCCCGGCTGCGGTGAGTGAGGGGGGACCCAGGACTGCACGGAGCTTTGATAAGTGCATCCTGGCCCCACGCAAGGAGGGGGAGGACATGGATGACTTCCTGGAGGCCTTTGAGACGGCCTGCGAGCTGCACCGGGTTGATCCCGCGGACAGACTCCGGGTCCTTACCCCCTTACTGGACCCCAAATCCGTGGCATTGTACCGCCAACTGGAAGAGACAGAGAAAGGGGACTACGAACTATTCAAAAGGGCCCTGCTACGTGAGTTTGGGCTGACTCCTGAGATGTACCGGGAAAGGTTCCGGAGTCAGGATAAGACCCCTGAGATCTCATATCTGCAACTAGCCGTCCGCATGGAAGGATACGCCAGCAAGTGGGCTGATGGAGCCCAGACGAAGGAGGACCTGGTCAAACTGCTGGTACTGGAGCAACTGTATGAGCGGTGCCCATCCGACCTGAGGCTGTGGTTGGTGGACAGAAAGCCAGAGAACCCGCGACAGGCAGGCCGGCTGGCTGATGAGTTTGTAAAGAGCCGGTCAGGAGATAAAAGGGAGGAGTCCCAAAGGAACAGTCCCACCACAACGCAGAGAGAGAGTCACCATGGGACCTCCCCGTGGGAAAATACAGAAAAAACCCATCAGAGGGGAGCATCCGGCATCAGGACCATCCGACCTACTCAAGGGGACCCATGGGACATGGGCTGCTACCACTGTGGCCAAAAGGGCCACATACGGGCCCAGTGCCCTAGGCTCAGGGACAGACTGAGCAGACCGAACCCACAGAGGGTTGACTGGGTAGAGACCCAGCCCGGCGAAAGGCAGCATTCCCAGGGAAGGGGGGCTGGCAGAGTACCACCTGCTAAGGAGGGAGGAGAGCTCCAGGCCAGCTCCTCTAGGGGGCTGGATGCTCCAGACTCAGGGTTTTTGGTTTATACGGTAGGCGCGGGGCTGTCCCTCCGGAGAGAGTACCTTGTTCCCCTGGAGGTGGATGGGAGGAAGGTCAATGGATACTGGGATACGGGCGCAGAGGTGACGCTGGCCCGGCCCGAGGTGGTGGCCCCAGATCAGGTGGTGCCCAACACCTACCTGACCCTGACGGGGGTGGGCAGAACACCAGTCAAAGTGCCCGTGGCAAGGGTACACCTGAAGTGGGGGGCCAAGGAGGGCCCCAAGGATGTGGGGGTACACCCGTATTTGCCCACTGAGGTATTGATGGGGGGGGACCTGGAGAACTGGCCAAGCAACCCCCAAAAGGCACTGGTTGTGACCCGCAGTCAGAGCCGGCGAGGGGCACTGCGCCCTGGCCTTGGGGGGGGTGCCTTGCCTGAGGCGCAGAACCCTAACCTGGTGGGGAGGGAACGCCCAGGGACACGGCTCAGGGAGGCTGCAGCGTCAGGCCCAGCGGGCGAGGAAGAGCAGGTGGCCATCCCTGTCCCAGCTGCTGAGTTCCAGGCCGAGTTACAGAGAGATCCCTCCTTGCGGAAGATAAGGGACCTGGCCGACCTCAATGCGGTACAGACCATGGGACGAGGTGGCCGGAAAAGGTTCCTGTGGGAGAAGGGGTTCCTGTACCGAGAATGGGCTCCCCCAGGGAAAATGGAGTCAGGGGGGATCAGGAGGCAGCTGGTGGTACCCCAGAAGTATCGCCGCCAGCTGCTGTGCCGGGCCCATGACATTCCCCTCTCAGGGCACCAGGGAACCTGGCGTACCCAGCAGAGGCTGCTACGGAGCTTTTACTGGCCTGGGGTCTTTGTTACTGTCCGACAGTACTGCGGATCCTGTGACCCCTGTCAGAGGGGGAGGAAGGCCTGGGACAAGGGGAAAACAGCTTTAGGACCCTTGCCCAGCATAAAGGATCCTTTCCGGAGGGTGGCCAAGGTTAAAAGGGCGGCTCTAAACCAAGAGAGCCCAAAGCACAGACCTCCAGACTGGAGCGCTGGGAGAAGACCACAGCCCAGTTGGAACCCCAGAAGTATGGGGGTGGGAAAAGGGCACAGGCCGCATAAACCTTCCCACATGCGAACTGCGAGTGCCATCAAGCACCCCCGACCTAAGGGGGGGCGTGAAACTGGAGGGGCCTGGTGTAATTCTCACCAAGGAATGGGAGGGATGCGGGGGCATCCATGGGAACGGGGGTAGGTTCGAACTTCCCCAGGTCACTGGCTAAAGTGACCCCGCTCAGTTCGGTCTCGAAGGGGGGAGAGATGTGACGAACTGGGACTGTTCTTGCTGGGGTGTGTGAATGCTGAAGGCAAAGTGCTGGAAGCGAGCTGGAGAGATGGCTGGGAGGCAGAGATGGCTCTGACCCCCCCAAAGGGGGGTGGGCTGGGATGCCCTGGGACCCCAAGCTGGACTTAACTGAGGGGGTCCTGCTGTCTGTGCCTGCAAGACCTGTCTTGGACTGTATTCCTGTCATCCAAATAAACCTTCTGCTTTACTGGCTGGCTGAGAGTCATGGTGAATCGCAGGAAGCCGGGGGTGCAGGGCCCTGAGTCCCCCAATACTCCGTGACAACTATTTACTATTAATTATTATTTATCATTACAGTATTTTTATTACATTATGAAAACAGCAACATTCTTCCAAGCTCTCACTTTCGTAGCTTGTATCACTTTGAATAAGCCTGTTATAAGACAAGGCTCCTATGTTTCATCAACGAGTATCAGATGGGAAACAGCATGAAGGTATTTAAGAAGCCAATTCAAAGAGTTCCTCCTACACAAGCATTCAGGGCTTGACCAGTCCAGGCAAACAACTTGTTCTTCATAATAATTTTAAAAACAATACTAGCTGCCTATTTAATTTTAAAAACAGCAAAAAATATCCGCCTCCCTTTCCATTTCTTATAAGGAGTCTTGAAGTTTAAATCTCCTCAGTGTGATAGATAAGCTTATTTTGATCTGGTTAGCTCTTGGAAGTCCAAGGGCTCCGGGCTTCTGGTCCCGTGCTGCCCAGGGTCCCTAGGGACAGCTCTGTCCGCCATTAGGGAATTTTTTCCCGAGAACCCCCTGTAACATTTCATGAATCCCCAGGGGTTCACAAACCCCAGTGTGGGAACCACTGCTCTAAAGCAAAGTAAGCAGTCATGGGATGAGAGGGAAGGTTCTCTCATGGATCAGTAACTGGTTAAAAGACAGGAAACAAAGGGTAGGAGTAAAGGGTCAGTTTCCACAGTGGAGACAGGAAAATAGCGGAATCCCCCAAGGATCTGTACTAGGGCCAATGCTGTTCAACATAATCATAAATGATCTGGAAAAAGGGGTAAATGGGGAGCTGGCAAAGTTTGCAGACAGTACAAAATTACTCAAGATAGTTAAGTCCAACACTGACTGCAAAGAGTTAGAAAGGGATCTCACACAACTGGTTGACTGGGCAACAACATGGCAGATGAAATCAAATGTTGATAAGTGTAAAATAATGCACATTGGAAAACATAATCCCAACTATACATACAAAATGATGGGATCTAAATTAGCTGCTATCACTCAAGGAAGAGATCTTGGAGTCATTGTGGATAATTCTCTGAAAACATCTGCTCAATGTGCAGCAAAAGTAAAAAAAGCTAACCATGTTAGGAACCATTAGGAAAGGGATAGATAAGAAGACAGAAAATATCATAATACCACTATATAAATCCATAGTATACCCACACCTTGAATACTGCATGCATTTCTGGTTGCCCTATCTCAAAAACGATATATTAGAATTGGAAATGGTACAGAAAAGGGCAACAAAAATAATTAGAGGTATGGAACAGCTCCCATATGAGAGGTTAAAAAGACTGGGACTGTTCATCTTAGAAAAAAAGACATCTAAGGAGGAATATGATAGAGTCTATAAAATCATGAATAGTTTGGAGAAAGTGAATAGGGAAGTGACATAACACAAGAACTGGGAGTCATCCAATGAAATTAACAGGCAGCAGGTTTAAAACAAACATAAGGATGTACTTCTTCACACAACACACAGTTAATCTATGGAACTCCTTGCCAGGGGATGTTGTGAAGGCCAAAAATATAACTGGGTTAAAAAAAGAATTGGATAAGTTCATGGAGGACAGGGCCATCAATGGCAGTTAGCCAAGATGGTCAGGGTAACAACCCGTGCTCTGGGTGTCCCTAAACCTCCGACTGCCAGAAACTGGGACTGGATGACAGGAAATGGATCAGTCAATAACTGCCCTGTTCTGTTCATTCCCACTGAAACACCTGGCACTGTCGGCAGACAGGATACTGGGCTAGCTGGATCATTGGTCTGACCCAGTGTGGCTGTTCTTATGATATGTTCTCAGATTACGTTCCTGTTCCCTGTCCACACCACAGCCTCCTACAGGGATTCAACTCGGCAACTGCTCCCAATGGAGACAGTCATAACACTGCAACCAGAGAGCAGAGCACCCATCAGGAATGAATCAGTTCCAGGCTCTGCTCAGAGACATCAGAACACCCTCCCGCTGGGCACGTGGTGGGCAGCGCTTCCGCTGGCTCACTAACACAGAGGACATGCCATGGGGAAACAGACCCACAGCAGAGAGGGGCCATGGGGAGGAATGGAGGAAAGAGAGCTCCCACAGGTGGGGCTGCCGTGACCCGTGACACTTGCCTAGAGTGAAGGCCTGTGGGTTCCACAGCAGGTTGGACCCAGTTCTGCAGCATGGGCCCATGGTTTTGATGCCTCGGGACTGGGGAATTCCGTGGCAGGTTCAAGTGGCACGGGAAGGAGGGCGTTTTCCTGAATGCCGGAGGAAGGGGGCAGCACAATCAGGGCAGATGCCTGGGTTATGGAGTTGAACAGTAAATTCAGCCCCTAAAGCTTTTCAGCATGCGCAGACTCTCGTATGGACAGCACCTCTGGGGAAGGCACTTGGCACCCGTGACGGGTGGGAGGCAATGTGAGGCTTTGCCAGCTGGCACATGAATTGCCCCTTTCCCTCTCCTGGGCATGTGGGGAGCAGAGGTGTAGGTGGCCTGACATTTTTACGTCAGGCCTACACTCCAGGGCCTGATCCTGCAGCTATGGGTGGGTTCTAGAGCTGTGGAATCACAGAAAACCCTGCAGTCCCCAGCTGATTCCATGTATTTCAGAGGGCTTCCTTCCCACTTCCCAGGGCAGCTTTATGCCTGTTTACAGAACCAGGGCCATGTGCTCTGTGGCACAGGGACCAAATTCTGTGGCAAGAATTAAATCCTGCAGCAACATTAATGTGTCCATGAAATCCCCTCCATTACTCTCCTTCCATCCCAAACACACACGACTTGGGCTCAGAGCTGGGATGCTCACCGGTGTATGATCCAACAGAGATTTCCTCCACCAACGGTTATCTGTGATGATGGAGTTTTTTGCTGTGCTCTCCATGGGGCTCAGCTCTATGGGCCTCAGCAGTTTTAGTGTCGCTGGGGTGGCCCAGCTCGGAATCTCCTCCTCCCACCCCCGGGATGCCACTGTAGTCAGCTTCAGTGGTTCTCCTCAGCTCCCTGGTCCTGCTCAATTCTCTAGGCAGCCTGGCTCCCTGGCTGCAAGCTGGACTCTAGCTCTGGCTACAACCACCACCACCTTTCTGGTTCTGCGGAACAGCACATACTTCATCCAATTAACACCCCCTTGTAGGGAAAGGTACCGAGTAAGAGGCAGCTGCAGGCAGGACCTGGCAGGGCAGGGAGACAGAAAACAAAATGCTGGGCACCACCTACAACAAAATAAAGAATTTGGCTAAATGGTATCTTGGAGAAAGGCACATTCTACAGCCCCAGAATCATGGAGTTAAGAGGGCCCTGAGTGAGGGGACTAGGCAGTATATACCTCTCTGAGCCATTGTTTCAGGCTCTCTGCAGACCCAGGCAGGCATTGGTTACATTTGGGTCACATCTTCAGGGGTCTCCTCATAACCATGAGGGCTAGAAACTTGGTTTTTTAAAACATCAGCCAAGATTGTGGATCACTGTTGTGCAGCACGGAGTGAATTCTGCACCAGATTCCACATGGGCCCTGCATGTAACCCAAACAGCTCACCTCCAAAATCACAAACTCATTCAACTTCTCTAGAGCACCAACCCCACACCTGACCAGAACCAACCCCACAGCAAGAGAGAGGATAATGCCATCCATAGCCACATAGTGCACAGGACACTAGACAAAGGCCTAAGCAGACAATATACTAGCCACAGTGAAGATCAGATTAAAACCATCAATTAGAATGCTACAGCTCCGTACAGGAAACCTTCACAAAATTGATTACCTTAGTAGAATAAAAACCAAAGGATAGGCAGCTGTGCCCAATATCAATCCAGCCATCACAGAACAGGAACAGCACCCGGGAGACACGAGCACAGTGGACTGAGAATAGCCCAGCCCAGCAGAGGAGAGAGCAAACCCAAGAGAGTGTCTACTCAACCGTCCCACGGTGAAGCAAAGTGAGCCACAGAGTCCCTCGCCACCAGCAGCAGAAGAGGATTTCCCACTCCGAGATGAGGAAGAGAAGTGGCACGTATTTCCAGAACAAAGAGCTGCTGAAAATTGCCCCCCTGCGCTCAAACAATGAGTGAGAAGTACCATGTCAGGGCCTGCACAGGTGACAAGAGGGCACAAGGTCAAACCCCATGCTTGCTGGGAAGCCCTGTGCCCGGCAGATGACAGACACTGGGTGATGACCTGGCCAAGAGCGTCAGCAGGAACCGACCTGTTATGGGGTGCAATCGCACAAAGACAGCACTTCCTGCTGGTGAGATGCCGGGCTGGACACTGTCTCCCATTGGAAGGACAAGGAACCCCACGGCATCTGACATTTAAAAGCAGACTCGCTTAGGTCTTGGAGGTCACACTCTTGGGATCAATCCTGTGCTGACCCTCAGAAGGGGAGGAAGGCTCTAGAGGGTCTTTTCCATCCCTCTTTCTTTGATTCCATGGCACTTCCTTTACCAATTCACTTTAAACGCAAGAATTAAGTGTAAAAATGTAATAAGAAAAGCCCAAGAGGAGTTTGAAGAATGGCTAGCCAAAAACTCAAAAGGTAATAACAAAATGTTTTTTAAGTACATCAGAAACAGGAAGCCTGCTAAACAACCAGTGGGGCCCCTGGACAATCGAGATACAAAAGGAGCACTTAAAGATGATAAAGTCACTGCGGAGAAACTAAATGAAACCTTTGCTTCAGTCTTCACGACTGAGGATGTTAGGGAGATTCCCAAACCTGAGCCATCCTTTGTAGGTGACAAATCTGAGGAATTGTCACGGATTGAAGTGTCACGAGAGGAGGTTTTGGAATTAATTGATAAATTTAACAGTAACAAGTCACCGGGACCAGATGGCATTCACCCAAGAGTTCTGAAAGAACTCAAACGTGAAATTGCAGAACTATTAACTATGGTTTGTAGCCTGTCCTTTAAATCGGCTTCTGTACCCAATGACTGGAAGATGGCTAAGGTAACGCCAATATTTAAAAATTGCGCTACAGGTTATCCCGGCAATTAGAGACCGGTAAGTCTAACGTGAGTACCGGGTAAATTAGTTGAAACAATAGTAAAGAATAAAATTGTCAGACACATAGAAGAACATAACTTGTTGGGCAAAAGTCAACATGGTTTCTGTAAAGGGAAATCATGTCTTACTAATCTATTAGATATCAGAGGGGTAGCCGTGTTAGTCTGAATCTGTAAAAAGCAATAGAGGGTCCTCTGGCACCTTTAAGACTAACAGAAGTAATGGGAGCATAAGCTTTCGTGGGTAAGAACCTCACTTCTTCAGATGCAAGAAGTGAGATTCTTACCCACAAAAGCTTATGCTCCCAATACTTCTGTTAGTCTTAAAGGTGCCACAGGACCCTCTGTTGCTAATCTATTAGAGTTCTTTGAAGGGGTCAACAAACATGTGGACAAGGGGGATCCAGTGGACATAGTGTACTTAGATTTCCAGAAAGCCTTTGACAAGGTCCCTCACCGAAGGCTCTTGTGTAAGTTAAGTTGTCATGGGATAAGAGGGAAGGTCCTTCATGGATTGAGAACTGGTTAAAAGACAGGGAACAAAGGATAGGAATAAATGGTAAATTTTCGGAATGGAGAGGGGTAACTAGTGGTGTTCCCCAAGGGTCAGTCCTAGGACCAATCCTATTCAACTTATTCATAAACGATCTGGAGAAAGGGGTAAACAGTGAGGTGGAAAAGTTTGCAGATGATACTAAACTGCTCAAGATAGTTAAGACCAAAGCAGACTGTGAAGAACTTCAAAAAGATTTCACAAAACTAAGTGATTGGGCAACAAAATGGCAAATGAAATGTAATGTGGATAAATGTAAAGTAATGCACATTGGAAAAAATAACCCCAACTATACATACAATATGATGGGGTTAATTTTGCTACAGCTAATCAGGAAAGAGATCTTGGAGTCGTCATGGATAGTTCTCTGAAGACATCCACGCAGTGTGCAGCGGCAGTCAAAAAAGCAAACTGGATGTTAGGAATCATTCAAAAAGAGGATAGAGAATAAGACGGAGAATATCTTATTGCCCTTATGTAAATCGATGGTACGCCCACGTCTTGAATACTGCGTAAAGATGTGGTCTCCTCATCTCAAAAAAGCTATACTGGCATTAAAAAAAGTTCAGAAAAGGGCAACTAAAATGATTAGGGGTTTGGAACGGGTCCCATATGAGGAGAGATTAAAGAGGCTAGGACTTTTCAGCTTGGAAAAGAGGAGACTAAGGGGGATATGATAGAGGTCTATAAAATCATGAGTGATGTGGAGAAAGAGAATAAAGAAAAGTTATTTACTTGTATAAACTAGGGGCCACCAAATGAAATTAATGGGCAGCAGGTTTAAAACAAATAAAAGGAAGTTCTTTTTCACACAGCGCACAGTCAACCTGTGGAACTCCTTGCCTGAGGAAGTTGTGAAGGCTAGGACTATAACAGGGTTTAAAAGAGAACTAGATACATTCATGGAAGTTAAGTCCATTAATGGCTATTAGCCAGGATGGGTAAGGAAGGGTGTCCCTAGCCTCTGTTTGTCAGAGGGTGGAGCTGGATGGCAGAAGAGAGATCACTTGATCATTACCTGTTAGATTCACTCCCTCTGGGGCACCTGGCATTGGCCATTGGCAGAAGACAGGATACTGGGCTGGATGGACCTTTGGTCTGACCCAGTCTGGCCGTTCTTATGTTCTTATCTCTGTGCGAACATGAAGGGTTCTCCTGAGGGCTAAGTGCTCAGGCTCTGTGCAGCCTGGACAATGCTCCATTGTCCCTGCTCCTTCAGTTACAGGAGCACACACTCGATCTCCAACAGCTCAGCGCCTCAGAGACACACAACGGGCACCCAATACTAGAGCCTCATCTCTCGCTCTGTGTTGCTGTGATGGCCCAGTGCTGTTTCTCCTGACTGAAGAACAGCCAAACCTCGAGAGCTGTGGCGCACCTGGAGCCCAGCCAGCTGCCTGAGAAGCCCTTCAGGCTATGCCATCTAAGGTACGAGCACGGCCCGTCAGAAGAGCCCTCCAGAGCTGCCCCAATGAGGCAGGGAAGGGGCAGGACGCAGTGACTTGAGAAGTGATTCAAAAGGTACCTCTAATCACATGCTACAGTGAGAAAAGTGGGAGCACCTGGGGACAGAGGCTGAGTCTTCTGCCCAGCCCTGAGTGCACTGCTGGGGCTTCACCCCCGAGAATGCCTCCAAAGAGCTGTGCAGCCCTGAGACCACATGTGCACATGCCCCTGGAAGGACCTGACAACACGTGCAAACATGTGTGCATGCAAGCACATCTGTGCGCAGCTACTAGCTTGTGCAAAGAGAGTGCAAGAGCCTGAAAGCCTGGCCCGGAGGAGCGAGCACACAACCTGGCTGTGCCTGGCAGCGCCTGCAGGGAAAAGCCAAGCACAGGCGTGAGGGCCTGCATGCAATAGAAAGAGACACGTGTGGGCCTGTGCCTGACAGCAAGCGAGTGCAAAGAGGAGTGCGTGTGTACAGAACTGAAAGCATGTGCTAAAGACCCGGTGTGTGCACGCCGGCTGTCGCGTGTCACTCCAAGCCCTGGGAAAGGAGGCAGACAGCAGCGTGGAAAGCTCCATGCATGCACAGGGCCATCCCGGTCCTAGGAAATGCTGAATAGAGTCTCATTCAGGCCGGTGTAGAACACTGCTAAAACACACAGAAACCCTTTGACTAATGGGCGAGCGGGAAAAAAGCTCTATAATTACCAGTAACTGTTTGAGATGGTCGCTGCCCAGAGACGTGTACGGAGCAAAACCACTTGAAACGGGCCCCGGATGAAAGGCGAAGCCTGGGGGTGTTTCAAGCAGTCCCTCATGTAACGATCCCAGTCCTTCCAAAATAATTCTGCCATATTAAAAAAACCCCAAACCTCAGCTTAATCGGCCTGCACCACTGGGACTAGTGAGCCCTGGGAAGATGGGAAGGGAAGCAGAACCGGCTTCCAATTAGAGCCTCGTTAGAAAGAAAAGCCGGGGAGCGATTCCAGAACAGGGCTCTGCGAAGCAGGCCAGGAGCGAGCCGAGCTGAACTGTCCACTTCCAACAGCCAGGAAGGACATACAGCAGCACAGGGGGAATAAGCCAGCACTCCCCCAGGCGCACAGCCCCGCCATGCCAATAGCTCCCCCAGGGTCACTGCTCCAGCTCTACAAGCCATTCTGTGGGGTGGAGAGAAAGTGGGTGAGAAGAGGTAGCAGCCAGTCCCATGTGGCTAGGAGGGAGGCGGGTAGGGGTGATGCTAAGGGGCCTAGGGGGTTATGGCTCGAAAGGGACATTTCCAAATGGTGCTGAAGCATCAGGTCATGCTCCCCCTTCTCCTACATAATGGCAAGATTCAACCAGCACGGTCTGCCCTGCCCCGCCCCGCCCCGCCCCTCTGCAGGCCACCTCTGTCTTACTCCTGATCCATCTGCACTGTTGGGTTCACGAGCCACTGGCCAGCTCCCACAGGGACAGGGGGGCAGGCCAAGTTGTTCTAGTAGCCAAAGGCAGTTGGAGCCCAGCGACATGTGCAACCTATGTCTGTACCGCTACCTTCCCCACCCTGCCAGGGCCGCTGTGTGCCTTCGACTGACCCATCCCGCGTGTCTGTGCAGCGCCTGGCACCGAGATGAGCACTCCCAGAGCACAGAGAAATACAACCCCACCAATCAGGGAGTTGGACTGAGTCCTACAGCTGGAGAGGAACCAAGCACATTGCAAATACGCCCCCACCCCCAGACAGGCCACACAACCCCACCCCCCACTCCATGTACATCCACTCCCCACAGCCCCACACACGAACCTGGACCCCAGGAGCACAGAGCAGCCCGGATCCCCACACAGACGCCTGGCCCCCATGTGTGTTGAGTGCGTGCATGGCTCCCTGCCCCTGTACACATGCAATATGGTGAGGGGAAGGCCGGGGCCATGCACATGCCCAATTCAGAGCCACAGCCTGGCACCACTGCAGTCAGAGCACTGGGCCCCAAGGGTTCAGCACACTGACCTGTCTGTGATAGGGAGAGAGACTGAACTAGTGGGTACAGCTCAGCACTAGGCGGAAGATCTAGATTCTTCTGCCAGTGACTCACTGGCTGACCCTTTTCCCATTCTGTGCCTCAGTTTCCCCCCGTAGCTGCTGGTGTGTCAGTCCAGTCACAGCCCCACAGCGGCAGAGAAAGGCCGAAGTTACCAAGAGTCGTCACAAAAGACTTCTGTGGGGGGCTCCTTTCACTGAAGCACTGAGTGAACTGCAGGGCAGGGGCAGCACACTCAGCCTGGCACTAGGCAATGGCAGAGAGACTAGGCGATGGGCTCAGCCATACCAGGCACTTGCCTCCTCAGCTCCCAGCTGGAAGGGGAACCCAAAGCCAAGCCAACTGCAAACAAATAGTCCCCTCTGCTTCTCCACAGTGTGGCCCCGTGTCCTGTGACCAACCGCTGAGCAGCACCGGCCAGGCTCCGAGTCAGCCCCTGCACTCTCCCAAGGCTGGAGCCTCCTTGATCCCAGGGATCCCAGGCACGCACATGGCAAACCGGACCCCTTCGCACCAGGCCAAGCACTGGGCTGCTCCCCTGAGCCCTTTCCCCAGGCACAGTCAGTTTCTCTGTCCTCGCAGCACCCTCACCAGGGAACACACTGCACTTTCACTCAGGCAGGAAGGTAACTGTGCCCCTGACTTCCCTGTGACATCCCTGGAAAACCAGGGTAGATCCCCTCCTTCAGCCTCGCCTTCGGGCACTGATAACACCATCCATCCATCTATCTTAGGGCATCCCACAGGGCCCGTCACCGTGGTATCCAAGGGCTGCATCTTGCCTCTGGCTGTGGCCAGTGCCAGATGCTGCAGAGAAGGTGTCCAGCCTTGGATTCACAACGGCCAGTGCAGCCCACAGATAGCATGTGCCCTGGGGATGCCCACATGATACTGTGGGATGGGTACCACGGGCAGCGCTGGGTGGTCTCCTGGGAGAGGTGGCGAGGCTCTTGCGGTTGAGGGCTCTGGCACTAGCCTGGGAGATGTTGAACACGGGACGTTCCTGCCCTGGACACAGAGCAACTAGCATGGCATCATCTCTTAACCACTAGAGGGGTGAGCAGGTAAAGTCATATGCTAGGCGCCCGTACAGAGGAGCTCCAGTCCACTGCCCAGAACAGGTGAGGACACACGGCTGCTCCGAGAGCCCCCACCTGCCTGGCCTCATGCACCGGAGCCAGCACAGCTCCTCCAGCTTGTCCCCTACCTGCCAGGCCATCAGCAGGTCCGGAGTGAGCAGCTGAGCTGGTTATGCTCGGCATGACCACCAGGGGGCAACCCAGCTCACAGCAGGCTCTGCGCAGCATCTGCCTAGCAGCACATGGGGCTGGGTTTGTTTATAAACGGGATTTTAAATGTCCCCAGTCCCATCCCTCCCCCTCCCACCTGCCTCCATTCCCAGGTACCAAGCGGGGCCAGGCCAAGCTCCTGGGGCTGGGGGAGCAGGATGGCCCAAGGATCCGCTGGCTTGCCTGCAGGCCTGAATAAAGGGTGGATGGACACAGCCTGCGCGAGGCAGCCTGGGGCCCATCCAACACAAAGTGAATTTGTAACCGTGGGTAACCACCAGTGCCGGGGCTGGGATGATTGATCTCCTACCCACCTGGGTCAGATTTATGAGCCACACATCCAGGGGCTGTTATAAAGGCCATGCCTGTGCGTTCAGCCACCCCAGCTCCTCCGTGTGGACATGCTCCTCCCCCACCCCAGTTACAAGCCTTCCGCCATCACGGAAACCTGACAGCCCACGAAAGAACAGTAAACAGCACAGCAAACAACACACACTGGAGTCCAATGTGGGACACGCCAGCCCGGGAAGCCACAAAGGGCTCCTGCGTTCAGGACCTGTTCAGGAGAACAGAGTGGGATGTAACCTGGGCCACCACAAGCTTTAACAGGGGTCAGGGAGGCGCTATTAATAGCCAGTCCAGAGGAGCCACTCGTATCCTGGGCTTGGCTGAATATGGCGAGGGGCCAAATGCTGGCTCTCCTGCCCCCCCGGGAACAGCCAGGTTAGGGGTCAGCTGGCCCACACCTTGCCCAGGGGGATTGGTGAGTTCCTGAGGGGCCGGGGACGAGCAAGTAGGGAACCCAGGTGCAGAACATCAGTTGAAGTGGCACAGCTACTGGTCCGTGCCCACCCCCACCCTAGTGCCCGCCAGGACGGCAGGACTAAGGAGGGCATTTGGACCCAGACTGTGCTGGTGGAGTCTGAGAGCCCCTCTCGTGTGAGACCAGCATGCAGATGGCCTGGACAGGTGAGAGAGGCTCTCCCTAATCTCCATCCCTCGTGCCGTCACCACAGATCCCCGGGGCTCACCTGTCACTGTCACCTCATCACCCCACTCTCTGCCCCACAGCGAGCTCCTTGGGACAGGGCTGGCTCTCAACGCAGGTGAGCAATGCCCCGCAATGGGGCTGTGAGCCTGGCCAGGGCCTCAGAGCCCTTCCACAATCAAACAGCCACCCAGGGGCACAGCACAGCAAGAACTGCAGGGGGATTGGCATGGCCCGACTCCAGCAACGCCCCACGGGCAGCAACAAACCTATTCCCCTATGGACAGGGCAGCTCAGCCAGTGTGCCGTCCCCAGGTGCTCTGCAGCATTGATAGCGGCAGCGCCTGCCAGGGAGAGAAGAGAGCCTTGTTCTGGGGCCAAGACTAAGCCGATTCAGTGCTGGTCTCCCCTGAGGCTTCTCAGGGGAAACATGGCTCTGTAATGGCTGTGTCTGTGAGCATATGGAAATGCCAATAAAACCTGTATCAAATGCTGTATGGATATATACATATATGTGGATCTGTGGCGAGAACTATGAAGTTAAGAGTACACAGGGAATTGGGGCAGGACGGCTTCCCCCAGAGCTATAAACACACAACAAGAGACCCAAGTGAAGCCACTGAAGCCAGCAGCAGCAGGGAGCTGTGGAGACAGCCAGGCGCTGGGAGGGAGCAGAAGGGGTGGGGGGTAGACACAGCTCCCCCAGCATGGAGGGAGATAGATGGGGCTCGGGGACGATGCACAGACAGTAAAAGGATGGGAGCCAGCACCATGATAGGGACTGGGCGATGCAGAGAAGGGAGCGTTCCCTCTACAGGACGGGGGATCCCCTTGCCAGAACCCTGCACTCAGCTCTGGGCCCCTCAATCCCAGGACACTCCAGGTGCAAAGCCAGATGGAGCAGCACTTGCTACCCGGCGGGGGGGGGGGGGGCAGCTAGGATAGCCACAAGCTGGAGGGAGCCCAGAGAAGTGCCATCACAATGATGGGAGAAGAAGAGTGCTGGGTCTGTGCAGCGGGACAAATGGGTGGCTGCGAAGGGGCTGGGGACCGGCTGCACACGCCTGGGAGTGACGCTGGCGGGGCCCAACAGGGGGACGTGATCAGCAGCTTGCAGATGGAATTTAGGCTAAATATTGGGGGAACATCCTGACACAGCTGTGACAAGAACGTGGATCTAAGAGTTGATGTCTGCCCAGCATGGCCATCACCTGAGAGCAGTGACCCCTGCCCAGCCACCCCACTGGGCAAAGTGCTGTGTGCCGGGCTGTGGGGCTCCCCCAGAGGTGGCTGCAGAGCTGAGGGGCACAGCAGGTCCTGGGGGCTGGGAGGGAGTCAATGCAAGATAGTCAGGATGCCTATAGGGGCTGTTTGGCTTGACGCACAGGCAGCCAAGCACATGAACCAACGTTAACAATGGCACTCAATCATATCAGCCAGACACCAGCAGGAGGCTCTGCCAGGTTGTGCCTGGAAATGCCTGGGGAATCGCCCTGTAACCTGCCCCACGCCCAGGCTCTGGCCAGCCAAAGGGAAGCAAGTCCCAGAGTCCAGGGCCCTGCCTGCAGCCCTCTCCTCACCAAACCAGCAGATAGTTAGATCCAGCCAGGACAATTCAGAGTGGTGGGCTAGATGGCCTTCTGAGACCCATTGGCTGTCCCCCCACACGGAAGTGGATCGGAGTCCAAACCTGCACCCATCAGCCCTGCCAGGAGATGGCATGGGGGTCACGGGGAAGGGGTATGCTGCTGCTCCAAGGGAAGATTTTTCCCAAGGTGTTTTTTTTTTAATTGAACAGATTTTTTTTTTTTTTTTTTTTTTTTTTTAATACTAGCGACAAAAATATCATGGGCCACAATCCCAGAGGAGTCAGATGCTCTGGCTAAAATAGTCAAGAGTAAAATAATAACCAATGCTGGCATTTCCCTCATCATCACTAGGGTTCAGTGTTAACAGCTTGCTGAGATGAGTGGGAGCAGTTCTCAACACTCAAAACTTGCACTTCATGCTGCCTGCAGACTCAGGCAGGCTGCCAGTTGAGCCACGTTAGGAAGGGTTTCTTCAGAACCAGAAAGGTTAGAGGGTTTTTTTTTAATTGAAAAGTTACATTCTTCAGAACTACTGGGACGGGTGGCCATGTGCTAGAGCACAGCAGAAATTATATTAAATCTCAGGAAAAACTTCCAGACTGGAAGAGCAGTCAGACAATGGAACAGACGCCTCAGGAGGTTGTGGACGCTCCTTCACTGGAGGTTTTCGAGAGGAGGTGGAGCCGTCTGACTGGGATGTGTTAGACCCAACAAGTCCTGCATTGACTAGATGACCCGTGCAGTCCCCTCTAACCCTATGGGTCTATGGTTCTATGATTCTATGTGGTGCTCCTACACCTCACCCCCGCTGCCACTCAAATGCACAGCTCCACCCCCCACAAAGCAAACTATAAACGCAACAGCTGATGACAGCTTCTTGCCCCCCTCATATCACTGTTGCATTCTGCAGCTCACCCATTTGGTATGAAGGGGCACTCCCCTCCCACACAGCTTGACTGCCAGGCAGCAGCCACCAATGAGTTTTAGCAGCGTCTGGCACCTCCTGAAGACGACAGTGTATTAATTATTATAAACAATGTTGATATTTTACTGCAAGGGGCGGAGTCAGAATTAAAATCACATTTGCAGTGTTGCCAACCCCAAATATTCAACAACAATGAGTCTGGCCCAAAAATCATTTCATTTTACAAAATAATCGCCATCACGTTTTTTGTCATTTGCCTCCTGGCTTTCAGGCTTTTCTCCTCAACTATTAGAGCCAGAAACTTACTGTCCTTTCAAGTGGAAGCGGAGAGTTTCCCACAAAGTCAGGACTCCAGCCACTGGGGCTTTACAATAAACACCAAATATCACAAGACTTGAGAAAAAATGAAAAGTTGCTCATTCTTGTGAAGAGCTCCCTTGCCCTGTGTGAGCGCGAGCTGGGGAAGAGCTCTACAATCTCATTCTTCTGTCCCCACTGATGCTGTTTGCTTTCAGCGGACAGTGAAAACAGACCAATTCAATTTGCTTTCTCTTTTGCATGCAGTAGCGCATGGCCTTGTACTGGGCTCTCAAAACCATGGGGAGGTTTAGAGCCAAACCACCAGCTCCTGCCACTGAAAGAAGAAAAATAAATCCATCGCTCTCTAGGTTTTAGAAAGCAAGGGATGAGCCCCCACTCCCCAAAGCTGGGGCCTAACCTCCATGACAGCATCCTTCCCCACCCCCCCTTTAACATAGCAAAGGGAAATACAGAGTGCACAGGGGGAGAATATGTAACCCACTGGGCTCCTCATGCGACTGACCATGGTCTCATTCGGATGAGGAAATCCAAGGCCAGAACTCAAACCGAACAGCCAGGAACATGCCTGCACCTGGAAGTGGCAGGTTGTGATCAGCAGGCCCTACGGACCTCGCCCCATGTGGGAGCCTTGCACTGAATGAGGAAAGGTGCCACGGCGCCGGGTGAAAGCTCTGAGAGCTGAGGTACAGTTGGGAAGCTCCAGGCAGACTGTGAGCACCTAGGCCAGGGCAGCAACTCCAGAATGCCTGCTGAATGCCTCCAGCAGGTGCTTGGCACCGTGGCACCAAACCCTTGGTCTCAGCCACCAAAGCCTCACGGAATAAGCCCCAAGATGCTCAGCACCTGCTCCCTAACAGCCTCCTTTCCCTGCTAACTCGGAGAGCTCAAAGTCACCTCAGAAAATCAGAACACTCATAACCCCACGGCTCCAGAGTGCCTCCAACCCATGGGACTCCAGAGCGCCCTCCCAACCCCGCTGAAGGCACGCGGAAACAGCCAGCTCCCAGCAGCAATGCAATCCCCACCCCCACTTCAGGATATGCAGCGAAAGGCAACAGAGAATCCAACTGGGACTGCAGCTGGAATTGCGGGAGGCTGGGTGGAGTTACCCCACTGCAGCATTGCCAGGACAAGAGGGGGAACAGCCCGGCACTTGGGGAACGTGCCCCGGGATCGACACTGATCCAAGTGGCTGAGATCTCAGTTTTATCTCTCAACTGGCAGTCACTTCAGAGCTTTCCCTACATCAGGGGTTCTCAAACTGGGGTCAGGACCCCTCAGGGGGTCGCAAGGTTAATACATTGGGGGTCACGAGCTGTCAGCCTCCACCCCAAGCCCTGCTTTGCCTCCAGCATTTATAATGGTGTTAAATATATAAAAAGCATTTTTAATTTATAAGGGGGGGGGGGGCGCACTCAGAGGCTTGCTATGTGAAAGGTTTGAGAACCACTGCCCTAAACCATGGGGCATTAATGTTGCTCCGATTCACAGGGAAGAGCACCACCTACTGTATCACCTACACAATGCCATGCAATTTCATGTTCTAACACAGCGGTTCTCGGTGACCCCTTTCAAATAGCAAACCTCTGAGTGCGAACCAAAGCCCACATGGCAGCTTCGTGGCTTTCTGCAATGGGAGCATTTTTCAACAGAGCTACCGATGTAGACTATGATCCTGCGGCATGGGCCACAGCCCAAGGAGAGGGCTGAGTATTAGCAGCCTCGTAGTGAGACAAAACGCAGCCAGAAACCCATCTGGAGTGTCTTGGGGTTGAAAGAGGAGCCCCTTTCATTCCGTCTGTGACAGACACAATCTAGAGGAAGCCCTAACGTACTTAGTTCTTTCTAACTAGAAAGTCAATGCTCTCCTGACATCTAAGGGACGAGGAGCAGCTTCTTCCCTAGCTGGTGAGGTTTGGGATAGAAAATGGCAGTTGAATGTCTTTGTTGATATGAAAGTCTGAGGTTACCTTCTCCCTACAAAAACGGGGGTGGGGGAGCTTGGCCACTAGAGCCCCTAGCTCACCTACCCTTCTAGCAGAGGTGAGAGCCACCAAAAGGCAGTCTTCATGGACAAATGAAGCACGGAACATTTAGCCAGTGGCTCAAAGGGTGGCCTCACCAGAGAATTGAAGACCAAATTCAGTTCCCATGCTGGGGTAGGTTGCCTGACATGTGGGAAGAGATTCATTAAGCCCTTAAAGAATCAAGAAGTGGTGGGGAGAACAAACAACAAGAACGTCTCTGCTAGGGAATGGAATGCTGTGATCGCTGCTAACTGCAAACTGCACTTCAGCAGAACACAAGAGGCCTGAGTTCTTCAAACCCAGGAGGTAATTCAGAATGTGAGACTGGGGAGTATCAACAGAGGACAGACCTTGTTGGGTACACAAGTGGGGGAATCGTTTCCATTTCTGCAGATAATGCCTTTCTGCTGTGCTGTAACACCTCAAACAGTCCACCTCTACCCGAGAGCCATCTTGGAGCCAAGCCTTGAGATGAAGTGCAGAGAGGATGGGGTAAAGAACCTTCCCCCAGTCCTGGGTCAATAGGTCACATATTAGCAGTAAGCAAAGCGAAAGCTGAGATAAGAAGTTAATCAAGTCAGGGAACCATACTGTCTGGGCCAAACCGGCATAGTTAGAATGACTCTAGGTTTGTCTTGCTTCATTTTGTTCAGGACCCTGTGAATTTCTCGGCCCAGAAATGAGGAAGGTGTCTCCCAGGGAACGATGACCAGACCTCCTCTCGAGCAGAATTTCCGTACAAAGGGAGGGAGATCTCACTCCTCCCTGGCGACTTGTGTAGTGCATGCTAGCCCTGTTGTCCTCACAACTCTGAGGGATTGCCTCTTGATCATAGGTAGGAAGTGTCTGCAAGCATTCCGACCACTCAGAGCTCCAGTAGATTGATGTGGAGAATAGATTTGTGTGACATCCATCTACCTTGAATGGTCTGATTTTGCAGATGAGCACCCCATCCTATTTGAGAAGTGGCTGTTGCTATGGTGGCAGTGGGGTAGCAGGGTGAACGGAACTCCTATACACACCTTGTCCTGCTACTGAGCGAGCCTAGAACCTCTGAGGGATTGACACTAGTTTGCCCAGACTGTGTTTGTTGGGAGTGTAAACAGCTCTCAACCAAGGTTGGAAGCAGCGAAGATGTAACCTAGCATGCAGCGTCACACAGGTGCAGCTCGCCATATGACCTGTGAGCTGTAAACAAGTCCTGGCCACTGTCTGAGGGCTGATTTGAACCCCAGAACTGAGGTCTGTCAGTGAGATAAACCTGTCCCTAGGGCGGTAAGCTCTGGACATTGTAGCATCCCAGGTGGCTCCTACCCAATCTGTTTGTTGACCTGGTGTCAATGTGGACTTTTCTCTGTTGAGCTCAAGTCCTAGCATGTCAAATAGGGTTATGGCCCTTTTAACTGCTGAGTGAACTGCACTGTATGAGCGACCCTTGAGGAGCCAATCACCAAGACAGGGCAAGACGACTACCCCCAGCTGTCGAAGTTGTGCTGCTACCGTCGCCAGAGCCTTCATATAGACCCTGGGGGCAGCAGAGAATCCGAAAGGGAGCACTCAGTTCTGACAGGGATCCCGATTGACCACAAACCACAGGAATCATTAGGGAGCTGGGGGCATCGTGATGTGAAAGCAGGCATCCTGGGGGTCGAGAGCTGCATACCATGCCCCCACACCTAAAGATGGTTTTATTGCTGCCACTGTCACCATCCTGAACATCTATGTCTGGATGAATTTGTTCAGGATTCTGAGATCTACGATTGGTCTCCACCATCCCTTCTTTTTGGGGCATCAGAATGTTCTTGGAGTAGAACCCCTTTCCTCTGTGAGTGGGAAGATGGGACGACTGGCTCAATGGCTCCTATGTGAAGTAGGGATCGAACTACTTGCCTCAGAAGAAGTTTGTGAGATGGATCCCTGAAAGGGGTGGGGAAAGGCAGTGGGACGAGGATGGGGAACAGAGATGAAATGGATGAGGTAGCCTGGTATTACAACTGATTTGCTCCCAAGACATTTGCAAGTGGGAGAGCTGATCCCCAAAGGGTTGTGGGGGGGAGAAGGGGTAGGACATTGCAGCTGTAGATCTAGGAGATGGGACAGTTCACAACACTTGATCAAGGCATCAAACAGGGATGCTTGCCCAACGAAGAGGCCTGTGTGGCTGTGGCGGAGGCTGAGGTTCCTCTCTGGAACCTAGGTTTTTACTTGGGCAGTTCTGATGCAGACAGGGAATTGAGCTGGGTGAGACAGCTGCACTGTCTGTCATCTGCTGAATGTCCATGTATTACAGAGGTGTAAATACTCAGAGAGCAGAACAGAGCTCTTAAGTCCTTCAGAGAATGTAAAACCTCCTTAGTGGACGCACTGAACAGCTTCGAGCCACGGAAGTGGATATCCTCAAGGGTGTTCTGGACCTCCCTGGGGATCCCTGCTGTTTGCAGCCAGGCTGTGTGATGCATAACAATGGCTGCAGACATAGACCAGGCTGTTGTGTCAGCGGCTCTCAGGGAGGCCTGCAATGATGTTCTTGCTAACAATGGCCCCTCAGCTATGATGATCGGGTGGAATTGCTCTCACTGTCCTTGAGGAAGGTGGTCAAAAAAGGAACTGAGCTTTTGTAACTGGTGTAATTATGCTTTGTGATTAGAGATTGATAGTTAGCAGTTCTAAATAATAATGAGACAGAAGAACAACAAGTCCAATCCTTTCTGACCCTTGTCTCAGGAAGTGGCTCTAGTGATGCTGCCTGTTTCAGGGTTCACAGCATCAAACACCAGTGAGTTCGTGGCTGGGTGTGTGAACAGAAGCTCAGAACCCTTAGCAGGAGCATATTCCTTACCTGCTCTTTTACAGGTTAGGAGTAGAGTAGCAGGGTAGCTGTCTCGAGCAAAGCCTTGTGTATGGGGAAGACCAGAGGAGGCAGCGTGGAGGGGTCGGTTAGGTTGTGCTGTGTCTCATGAATCTCCTTCCAAAGGGACTGGAGTGAATCAGCTGAGCTCCTGGAACTGCTTGAAATCGTTTGCAGAGGACAGAGTAGGAGGCAGAACTGCCTCATCAGGCGACCAGTAAGAGATGTTGCTCTGCAGTGCAGCTGCCCTCTTCTCCCATGCCTCTAAGGAAAGCTGGGAGGGGGAAGATCTGGAGAAGTAAAAGGTTAGCTTCTCTGATATTCCCTTCGAGTGTCACTAGGTGCTCTAGAGACCTGCTCCATATGGGTTGCCCAGAGATCTCAGAATGAGGACAGAGGCAGCCCATATGGTAAGGAAGGGGGTTCAAACCAGGAAGAGCGTGGGATGTCCCGTGCACATTTGTGTCTCAGAGTGTTAACACTGGGGAGTGGGAGGCTACCGGGGTTCCTGTACCGAAGGCTTTCCAGATGCACAAGCAGGGGGGATTTAGGTTCCTCTGAAACCAAAAGGTTGCTAGAGCACGAACTCTTTCGGTACGGGGTACGCTAGGTAGGAACCTGGTGAAACTCAGCACCACTAGGTGGCAGTACCAGAAGCGCTCTGGTCTGTGTTAGTCCTAGTCAATCCGTTTGCAACATTGTCTTGCTCACCACAGAGGAAAGGGTTGGAGCCGAAGGCCCAGCTGTTGGTACCAATCTCTCTGAGGAAGAATCCTTTGAGTGCTTCAGACTGTGGTCATGCTTGGACAGTGCCAGGCATGGAGGCAGCCATCGGTACCAGACAAAGATGGATACCATAGGACTTGGAGGTACCTGAAGTCTTCGTAGACAGTCTGGTATCCTTGGTGTCGAAGGAACTTGGAGCCTCAGCAGTACTCTTTTTAGGACACAAGGTCTATGAAGAGGCAGATCTTTGAGGTGACTTAGGCCTTTTACTGCTGGTTTCCTTCGGAGGGGACTTACTGTTGTTCTTTTTCTGAAGGTTTCACAGAACCATAGAAATGTTGGGCTGGAAGGGATCTTGAGAAGTCATCAAGTCCAGCCCCCTGCACTGTGACAGGGCCAAGTAAACCTGGACCATCCCTGATAGGTGCTTCTCCAATCTATTCTTAAAAACCTACAGTGATGGGAATTCCACAACCTCCCTTGGAAGCCTGTTCCAGAGCTGAACTGCTGCAAGAGTTAGAAAGTTTCACCTAAATCTCCTTTGCTGCAGCCTAAGCCCATTACTTCAGCAGGTTTCCACAAGATGGCCTCGTGAGTGAGTGGATTGCAGCAGCCAAGGTCAGCGATGTGCTCTGGTTATCAGAGCCCCAGCGAACAGGAGGGCTGGGTCCAACAGAGCCCGCAGGGAGTACTCCATGAGTAGTAGTCTGAGTCTGATTTCCCTGCTCATCCTTGACCTACTCCTGAAGCCAAGGCAGATCTTACACCTAGAAGGGACTTGGGTGTCCCCTAGGCAGCAAAAAGAGTTAGAGTCGCTGTCACTAATGGGGATAGAGTGCTGGCAAGTTAAATAGGGCTTAAACCCAGGTGATCTCAGCACATCCCATGCAAAAAAAACAAACAGAGCTTTTCTGGAGAGAAGTCCTCTCAGAAAGGGCAAAAAGACCCCCAAATTATGTACAAGTTACAAAAATACCATAATGTAACTATTAAACTATACCTCAGCTAAACACTGACAATACAGTAAGCTGGAATTAAGTAAGGAAGTGGGTACTGCAAGACTCCCTCCACCACAGGCCAAGGGCAGTGGAGAAGGAATTGAAGGCAGTTTGTTCATCACTGCCCTATCTACCCTCAGTACAGGGTGAGAGTGTGGACTGAACGGACACTGCTACCAAGAGGCCTTTGAACCTTTTCAGCATAACACTGCCCTGAGCTAGTTCTAGGTGTCTCCATTTCCTGCGGCAAACCCTGAGTCGGGCCTACAGAACGCGAAGGAGCACAACTGCGTACAGTACATCTGCATCCCCACCGCGGGCAATATGGGGAAATCCCAGAGAGCACAGCGTAGGGTGACCAGATGTCCCGATTTTATAGGGACAGTCCCGATTTTTGGGTCTTTTTCTTATATAGGCTCCTATTACCCCCACCCCCTGTCCCGATTTTTCACATTTGCTGTCTGGTCACCCTAGCACAGCGTCTGCAAAGTGAGGGGCCATGGGCGGATGGGTAGGGGACAGGAGCATTTGGGGGGGATGAGGTGGGGAACAGTAGCCGCTGCAGTCAGTGCGTGTTGACCCTGCCATCTGGCAGGGTCCTGACCTGTTGTAACGCTGATCCTGCCAGGAGGCTGGATCCAGGGCACAGACAAGTTGCTCACTAGCACCTCCTCGTGTTGCACCCGTATGACAGGGGCTTGGGGAGGACAAGATAGGGTGGGCAGGGGAATGAGAGCATCTGGGTGTTTCATGGGGGCAGTGGTGTGCTGGGTGGGGGCTGAATGCTCTTCTATGGGGGGGGGGGGCACCTGAGATCTTGGGATGTCCCATGTCCAGCTATTCTAGGAGCTCGAGACATCTCCCAGTGGCTCTGCCCATTTCCTGACTGTCACCAGGGAAGGACAAGGATTGGGATCATCCTCATGGAAAGTGGGTTCTGCAGAATAACCCCCCACAAACCAGCACCACCGTGGCAGGGTGATAGGGAAAGCCCTCTCCCCCTCTCCCCGTTCAATCCAATCACACCGCATCCCAGCTGTGACGCAGGGACACACTCCACAAACCAGCACCATCATGGTAGGGCGACAGGGAAAGCCCCCCATCAACGCCATTTAATCCAATCAAACCATGTCCCAACAGTGACGCAGGGACACCCCACCCAAACCAGCGCCATCATGACAGGGCAAGAAGGAAAGCCACCCATCACTGCCATTAATCCGATCGCACCATGTCTCAACTGGGACGCACGGCCACTCCCCCCATCATGGCAGGGAGAGAGGGATAGCCCCCCCTCTCACACACACACTGCTGTTCAATCCAATCGCATCGTGTCCCGACTGTGACGCAGGGACGCCCCCTCCCACCTGGCTCTGCTCCCCACTATGCTGGAATAGGAGCATTGCACCCACTGGGCGCTGGGCTCAGCCCTAGATAGCCTCTTTGCCAAGCAGGTGAAAGATAAACATGGGCTGTGAAGTCTGCAGAAGGGTCATGAATATGGATGAGTCTCTGTGGGCTCATGAATATTAACAAGCACTGTGGCTTTCAGGAACATCAACACGGCACCAAGCTCTAATATTAACCTTGGTGGTGCCAGCGCAGTGATAGCCTTCCTCCACCCGCCACTACCAGGATGCCAAGCACGCCCCAGACAGGGACAGACAGACAGACACACTCACAGACAGCCGGGCTGGAGTCCTGCTCCATCACCCAGCGTCAGCTCTCTTTGCTCTCCCATGCCCAGGGCCATAGAGGGAAGTGCCCATGGACGGGAGAGCGACCCAGCTGCAGCCTGAGAGCTGAGGAACAGCCAGGCAGCCTGTCCCCCCGCTCAGCGGGCCAGGCTGGAATAAGGGCCCAGGCAGCCAACTGGCCATGTTCACAAGGCTGCTGCTGCCACTCAAGACTGCATGGTTCCCTCTACCCCTAACCAGAGGAGCTCCCAAGCCCACTGCTGCAGGCCCAGCCGTCAGACACGGGGAGCGGTGGCCAGCCCAGGTGGGGAAGGAGCACAGCGGGTGCCAGCCTGCGGGTGCGTGCGGGGCGTGCCTGCAGCAAGCCGGCCACCGGAGGGGAAGCTGCGCTAATTGGTTCCGTCCGCTCGGAGCGAGCGGCCGCCGCCAGTTGGCAGGGCCCGCACGGCCCATAACGGCTAATAATGCTTTAATAAGTGCCTTTGATGGAGTTTACACGAGCGGGAGTGTGGATTCTCCAGAGAGCTGCGGGCAGCTGGAGAACCCGGCTGGCCGTACCACCGCCAGGCCCCCGGGTGCTGCCCCCCTGCGGGATGGGGAGAGGCTGGGAGAGCAGGAGTGGGGTCCAGCAGCCCCCTCCCCTCCCTCTTTCTCTGGCTGCAGACTGAGTGAGAGCTGCATTAGATGACAAGGTTTTACTAGGTTATTCTTGGAGTTCTTTGGGTTCCTCCCAACCTGTCTGCAGCCGCCGTCCCGTCCCATCCCAGGGGCTCGCCAGGCTGCCCAATTAGAGAGGGACCCGGCAAACACTAAAGCCATTCATGGGGCGGGGGAGCAAACACTGTAGGTGCTCACATCGCCCACAGCAATCATCCCCGGGGGCTGGCTAGCCCCACAGCCCTTGCCCCTCAATTGGGATTAGTAGTTGCGCTGAGCTCCCAGGAAAGACAGGTGATGCTAGAAACTCGGAGGTGGCAGGGCGGGGAGACAGAGCAAGCGCAGGGGAGAAGGGGTCAGCAGGGAGTGAGCGTTAAGATGGGGAGGGAGGCCAAGAGGGCTGCCCACGGGTAGGACCAGGAGCCTGGCTTGGTTAACGGTCTAGAGCAGTGCTTCTCAAAGTCGGGCCGCCGCTTGTTCAGGGAAAGCCCCTGGCGGTCCGGACCGGTTTGTTTACCTGCCGCGTCCGCAGGTCCGGCCGATTGCGGCTCCCACTGGCCTTGGTTTGCCACTCCAGACCAATGGGGGCTGCAGGAAGCGGCGGCCAGTACGTCCCTCGGCCCGCGCCGCTTCCTGCAGCCCCCATTGGCCTGGAGCAGCGAACCGCTATCAGCCGAACCTGCTGACGCAGCAGGTAAACAAACCGGCCTGGACCGCCTGGGGCTTTCCCTGAACAAGCGGTGGGCCGGCTGTGGGAAGCACTGGTCTAGAGGAACAAGGAGGTTCAGTCATCAGCCAAGTCTACCAAGTCCTCACAGCAGAAACAGTGATCACTCCCTGGGGATTTGGGTTATGGTTGGATCTTCCCAGAGCACTCCCAGCCCAGCAGCCAATGGCTGGAGAACGGGACACAGGGTCCAAGCAGAGCGGTCCAGGTGATGGGTCTGCAGCTCAAGAGTTCCCTTTGGCCATGGGGGTATTTGGGGTTAAGTTCTTCTCTCCTCCATGCTCCTGCTGCCCCTCCCCTCAGGCAGGGCAGCTCCCTCAGAAGGTAAATCAATGAGAGACAAACCACTCTGACTTGCTTCTCAGAGGGGGGTTCTTGGGGAAAGGGGCAGCAAACACACAGGAGGCCAGAGCCAAAGGCAAAACCGTCTGGATAGGCTGAAGAAGCATCTGGCAACAAGATGGGATCCAAGGCCTCCCCTGGGGCAGAGGGATGGCTTCACTTTGTGGAGCAGGGGCTGATCTCCATTCTCCCTCAGGGGGCTGCTAACTCTAGGCCACGTGCTCCCCTGGATACACAGCAGGGACGCCCAGGAGAGGGCAGGCATCATCCTTAGGTAGCAAGTAGGCCAAAGTCTGCCTGGACTTATACCCTATGCAAACCCATCCCCTGCCTCGGGTGTGGACCAGGGAACATTGCTGTCTACAGATCCTCCAGCACCTGAGAGACGTGCAAACTAGCACCTCACTGCCCAAGCAAGCAGCCAACACCAGGCCGAGAAAGCAGCTGCTTCCTCGTGCCCAGTAACGTTGTGCAGGACCTGAAGTAAAGAAACCCCACCTCCAGGCTTCGAGGAGAAACTCCCCCATCAGGTGTGACGGTCCATGTTCATTCTGGGGCACTGCGCCTCCCTCAGAGGCCCCCGGGACCGGATGGCCCAGATCTGAGCCGGTCCCGCTCAGGGGAGGTGAGGGCTGGGCTAGGTAAGCAGAATGCAGTGACTCAGCTGGGGCGCAGACCTGATACTAAGGGAACCCCAAAGCAGCAGCCTCCTTCTAGACCGTGAGAGCCGCCAAGTGGAAGTGACCAAGAAGAGAAAGGGACGGTGGCCAGCCAGGCGGAGCTGGGAATGAAAGGCAGGCAGGGCTGCATCCTGAGGGACTCCTTCACACCGCGGGCTGCAAGATCTGTTCCTCTCCCTCCAGATGCACCTATGAGGAGCAGGACAGCCAGCCAAGGACCCACTGGGGAGGGGCTGGGCACTTGCTTGAGCATGGCTGGGATTTGCAGAGTGGCCCAGACATCAAACACTGCCACGAAAATCACAGCCAGAGTGTTTTCAGATCTCGTCACGCGATTCTGCACAAGTGGACACACTCCATAGTTCTGAGTAACAACCCTCCACCACAGCCACCATGTGCCTGTGGCCCCGACAGTGCTCCCCATAGGGCCCAATGAGGCCGGGGGCGAGGGGGGGTGTGTGCCATGGTCTCTCCATTCTCACAGCCTCCTCAGCCAGCAGGGCGCGGAGTCACACCCAGGCACGTGAACCCAGGCCTGCACAGGAGGAACCTTCTAGTCACACAATTACTATATTATGTAGCACTAATAAAAAAAAAAGTCTTGAAGGTTTCCTAGTGCCACATAGTAAAGTATTTATAGAATTCCAGGCGTGAATGGTCTGCTCACAAGCCACGCTCCTCCTCGGCGTCAGGATCGCCAGGAATTATTCTGTGCAGTCATATTGTTGTATTCACCCAGAGATTGAGTTTAATTGCAGACACCCAGGCAAACAGGCTGTCAGTGTTCCAGCCCCAGAAGCCTCACAGGAAAAGGGCAACTGAGCTTTCTTTAACAAACTTATTTTATTTTAAAAAGAACCAAGAATAGAATAGCAGGGAGTTCTGGGTCAGGATTGAGGGGCACTGGCAGAGCTGGGGGGGGGGGGGAGCCCAGGGCTGGGCTAGCAGGGGGCTGCGGGTCGGGATTGAGGGGCACAGTCAGAGCTGGTGGTGGGGAGCCCAGGGTTGGGCTAGCAGGGGGCTGCGGGTCGGGACTGAGGGGCACTGGCAGAGCTGTGTGTGAGAGGAGCCGAGGGCTGGGCTAGCAGGGGGCTGCGGATCGGGATTGAGGAATGATGATGATGCTATGTGAGGCTCAGGGCAGAACAGAATGAGATGCTCAAAAGATGGTGCCCAGTGTTCATATAGGTTTGTTTGTTGCCAAAAACGGGTTCTCCTTCGGTGCCTGGGAACGCAGGCAATCGGTGCCCTGACATGCCTGTGACGGAGTGCTAGCTGCAGCACCCTGATTACTCAGATGACTACGTAACAGAAAAGATTACAAGCCCAACTGGACTCAATTCACCTGGTAAGGTGGGGATTGTTGACATTTGTGGGGGCAAGGTTGGGCTTAATTAGCTCAATAAGATGAGACAGAGAATTGACAGGAACGAGAGAGCAGGGCATGGTCTAGACACAGAAAAGACACGGTCTACATGCCCACTGTGAATGAGAACCCCTGCAAACGGGCCATTACAACTACACACCCAAACACTCCACGGTGACTACAATGTGCTTCGTCTCCCAGCCATACAGCAATATCACATAGTACAAGACCTCAAGGCTTGGAGAACCCATATCTACCTTCAAACTGCAGATTTCTTCAGCTCCCCGGCAAAGCTCCCCAGGGGGCGGGGGGAGATAGGACGAGAGCGCTCCCAAGTTATTACAGACCAGAGTATAAACAGAACAAATAAATATAGAGCTGCTTTATTACAAGGCTGGCCTGCTCTGGTGGTTGGCTGATTACAGGGCAGGCCTCTCCAGTGCTGCACAAGTCCAGACCTCAATAAAGGCCAGATTGGAGCTGCCTTTTGCTTATTTACAACTTCAGCGTGCGCCTTTGCTCTGGCGCGCAGCCCCAGCGCAGCACTCGCCAGCGCCGGCTTGGAGGGGGAAGGGAGAGGGCAGCAGGAGAAAATAAAATCTTAAACAAATAGTGACTAAGCGATGAGCAGGGGCAGGCAGGATCTTCGGCCTCACAGACAAGCACTAAAAATACAGTTTATTTTCCTAAGGAACCAGCAGCTCCCAAAACCGGAGATTACAAAAAAAAAAAGCCATAAAAAAATTATAGATCTATGGGGGGAGGGGATAAGGGAACCCAGGAACACGGAAAGAAAAACACCTCAATGAGTAAGATACACACATGACGTACAGAAATACAGAGAGACAGAAATACGCAAACCCTCCTGTGCACACATCCACACCGGCATGAGTGCACACACACGCATGCAGGCCCTGGTTCAGTGACTCACCGTGGTATCACCTTCAGTGCTCACTCGGTGGAGGGAGGGATCTGCTCCATGGAAAGAGATGAAGGACACAGCGATCCTTCTCTCTCCTCTTCCCATGGACCAGGGGGAATTATGTAATTAACCTCCACACACACTCCTCTTTCCAATGCTTGGGCTGAAAGGGCACCTTGTCTCGTGGCCTTTCCATCTGGGCTCCAAAGCCACCACTGAGGCCTCAGGGGTGCAGGCTGCTGTCTGAAGGGCTCCCGCAACCATCTCTGTACCAAATCACTGGCAGCACGGCACTAGCCACTCCTGCCGCGCAGTGGGTTAAGGAGATCGGGGCAGGAGTCAGCCATACAAGGAGCATCTAGGCCTGTAGCTGAGCAGTGATTGGTGCTTTGGCCTGGGAGCAGAGGTGAAAGTAAGCCGGTACGCCCCGGTACGGCTTCCCCAGGCCCTTTAAATTGCCGCCAGAGCCCCGCTGCCGGAGCTCTGGAGTAGCGGCAGGTCTTGGGGTTATTTAAAGGGCCCGGGGCTCCTGCTGCCTCTAGGGCCCCAGCCCTTTAAATAGCCGCCAGAGCCCTGCTGCCGGAGCCCTGGGGTAGCAGCGGCAGTCGGGGGCTCCAGCAGCAGTTTAAAGGGCCCGGGGCGGTAGTGGCGGCCGAGCCCTGGGCCCTTTAAACTGCTGCCGGAGCCCCCGGCTGCCGCTGCTACTCCGGCGGGGGAGGGCACTTACCGGTACAGGGCAGGCCAGGGCTGGTTCTGATCCCCACATCCCCGCCCTTACGCCCAAAGCCCCGCCCTTTCCAGGGGCCAGAGCCGGCCCCAACTCAGCCCCGTACCAGTAAGTCCCTATTTCTACTTTCACTCTTGCCTGGGAGCATGTTTACTGGGCACGCCCGCAATTGATCAAGGAGAAATGGATACTGAAACACCCATGTCTCTTATTGCCATTCAATGCTAACGACGCTGATTTATTCTTGTGTCCCCTGCCTTGCAGTGGGCGCTCAGGTAAACGGGCAGATAGGTTGTCTAGGTCTAGGGTCACTGGAGCTCATGCAGCTGCCTGTGTGAGCTGCCCTCAGCCTCCCTGCACTGCTAACCCCTCACAGGGTTCTTTCAGCTGAGTTGGCTTCACCCCCCGGAAAGCCGCAGGAAGCACCCATGGAGACACAGCAAGTCAAGGTGGGACCAGTGTTTTCCCCAGGAATTGAAATTGGGGGTGTGGTCAAATGTTCAGGGGGGGGGTCAGGACTGATGGGGGGTGAGACCATAAGGGTGAAGGGGGGGCTGTATGGCACCATAGTAAAAACTGAAAAAATGTTTCATGACTATTTTTATTAGCTTTAACTCATGTTTTAAAATCATCACACACATTAAAGTTGGCTAACCAAGCCTTCTATGAAGCACTACATCTACATCCTTGTTATAATTTTGCACAACTCTGTTAATGAACTTCTTGAATGCAATGCATTCATCTTTGGTGGCTTCCCGTATGTCCGGTACTTCCATTCCTTCAATTAATATGCTCATTAGTTCATTCACATGATCAGGCAGAAGGCGACTTCTTTCAGAACACAAAATTCTATTCAATGATGAAAAAGAACGCTCAACTTTAGCTGTTGTGATTGGGAGGAGCAAGAGATGAATTCCTACTTCTTTCATCCCAGGAAACAGAACACAAAGATCGGGTCGAGCCACTAGTGATGATAAAAAAAAAATTGTAGTCAAATCTTCATTCATTCATCGTATGATATTCCACTCTGTGTTCAAATTCTCTATTCTGTCCTGAGCACATGGCAGCCCCATTACTGGTAGTGGCTCACTCCACTCAACTGTCAGTGTTTTATAGGACAGGGATCTGTAAAAGCTATGTAAAGGTTGAGTAGAATCTAGAAGTCGCTGTTGTCGATTTTTAAGAATCAAGTCTCTGTACTTTTTCAGTTGTCTTAACAAATACTTCTTGTCTTCTTCACGTAAGGACTCAATATAAATGCCTTCATTAGTCAACTTCTGGACTGAAATCTTTGCTTCTTCCATACTTTTTCAATGGATAGCTCTCTGATTGATCCAAATGTAGCGTCTATTGCTGGACAGAGATCTACTACTGTTGTAGCAGATGCCTGGATGGCATTGTTTAATGACCCAACTGGTTTCAGCAGTAGACTTACAAGAGAGAGAATGGCAATAGTCTTCTGTGAACGTAGTAGCAAAAGTAATCCACCAGCCTCACTACTTAGATCCACCCCATCTTGGTAGATACTTTCCAAATCCAGTAATAACGGCTGGAGTAATATTAAGACAACAGCCAAGGATCGCTCAGGAGAAAGCCAGCGGGTTTTCCCAGGTTGGACTAATTTGAACTTCAGTCCCAGTGTATCTTCTATATTTTCCAAGATAGTCAGTCTTTTTGGACTCTTGCTGAAAAAAGCATATAATGAAGACATTAAATGTATAGCTTTTTTAATGTCTTTTGAAGAGTCTGCAGCTTGTACTAGCGCTAGTTGGAGTAGATGGCCTCTGCAGTGTGTATAGGAGAGATTAGAGTTACACATTTCTCTGAGCAAAGCTTGTGCTTCACCATGTCTTCCAGAGAAGTTTGCAGCTCCATCAAATGCACAAGCAGCCATCTGTTTGGGGTCCAATTGACAAGCATTTAACTTGTCAATAAGATGTGGAGTGTCACAGATGCAGCTGATGTGTCTTCTACAACTTGAACGTCTAGAAATGCATCTACTGGCCTACCACTAACATCAAGATAATGTACACAATGACTTAATACTTGATGCCCATTTGCATCAGTGCATTCATCAGCCATGTATGCAAATTTTTTGAATGTGGTGAGAGAGTTCTTCAGTTTTTCAACTGTTGAGTCTCAACTGTTGCACCACATGCTTCTAGCCATGCTTCTAGCCAGTCAGTTGAGTTTCTTGCAGAAAGATAGTGAGCATTTGCTGGTCTTGTTTGGAATCAGTGTTCAACTTCAGGATGAACAAGTGACAATGCACTTAACATTGGCCTCCAGTTTGTAGTGTGTGAAGTATCAGTAAGTATCATTTGTAAATTTAACACCATTAATCTGGGCTTGAATAGGGACTGGGAGTGGCTGGCTCATTACAGAAGCAGCTTTTCCTCTCCTGGAATTGTATTGGGAGTGGACTACATCCACCCTGATTGAATTGGCCCTGTCAACACTGGTTCTCCACTTGCGAAGTAACTCCCTGCTCTCCATGTGTCAGTATATAATGCCTGCATCTGTAACTTTCACTCTACGCATCCGAAGAAGTGAGGTTTTTACCCACGAAAGCTTATGCCCAAATAAATCTGTTAGTCTTTAAGGTGCCACCAGACTCCTTGTTGTTTTTGTTGAGTTCAGAGGTGCTTTCACATGAGTTCACCTCCCAGGTGCCAGTGCCCCTCCCAGATGTGGGGCAAGAAGGCATCTTGCTCGTTCCTCCAGCTGTGCACTGTTCACTCTGGCCACTGTTGTTCGTTGTGCCACCGTTCACTCCACCACTCTGTTGCCAATGGCCCTGCGCCGTCACCTGCCACTGTGACCTCTGCGAGTTGGTCTCTTGAGGTTCCACCAGCTCTCAGTGATTTCAGCTGAGCTCTCAGTGGGGGAACCTCGCTGCTAGTGCAGACTGGGCCCTCTCTTCCACAGAAACACTGTTCCACAGCAGGACTAAGCACTTAGACCTGATTATCGGTGATTTCAGCTGTAGTGGTCACTTAACAAAACAAAAGACTATCTATGGAGCCTAATCAACTCTGTATTTAAACAGTGGAGAGGGGCAGGTCAAATAGCACTTGTGGCTCAGGCAGACGATCAAGCAAAACACCTGTCCCCACCCTCTCTGGTGATGCCCTCAATCAGCACAGGCTAAGTACAGTTCTATTGCCCTTTACTGGTACAATAAGAACAACAACCCTTCATTACCACCACCACCCCCTTCAAGTGATTTGTAACTCAACCCCAGCCAAAATCTATCACTTGGCAGCACAGCTCTGTTTGCTGGATACCTAGGTAGATTAGGTGTGACTCTAAATACAATCTGGTCCCGAAGCCTTTTCCCCCCCAGCCCCAGCTCATCACTAGCTGTCAGGGAGAGTTCATTTGGACTTTGCTTACAAATTATCATTTGAAATGATTGGGTTGGCCAACATCACCGAAATGAATGCACCGACATTGTCATAAAAACAACAGCTGTATAAGGAAGCTAGTCTATGCTCATACTTTTCAAATCTATAATACTTTTTCAGATACACGTATTTTATCATACACTTTATATGCTTTTAAAGTATGTATTAATGTTTCAATTTCAATTCAAATTTCCAAACAATCACTAAATTGGCAACACTGCATGTAACTAGTTCACAAAATGGGGGGGGGGGTTGGGAAAATTCAGGGGGAGTGTACACCCCCCCCCCCCAGAGGGGGTGTAGGGAAATCCCTGTGTGGGGCTGCTTGGCTGTGTCTCTCTCAAGCATCACAGGAACACAGAAGCTCTAAGTCAGTGCCACCAGCCTGACTTGCATGGAGAGGAGAGGCAATGCCTGAGCCCCGTCCCTGTACCAGTGCAGGGATCCTGACGGGGAGTATGCACCCAAGGAACTCCTCCCCATGTTTGTACACAGCTGCCAGAGTGAGGGGGGCACAGAACTCCCACCCCACTCACAGGGGTCCCAAAGCAGGGCTGTGCCCAACACACGACGGGGCAAGCTGGGGGCAAACTTTAAATGACCCTTTTGAAATAAAAGGTGCATGCCAGCGATGTATAGGTGCCTCACCTCACTTCACCAGGGGCTTGTGTGCCAGGGCTCCAAGGTACCTGCCCCCTCCCAAAGAGGCAGCAGGCACATGCCTCTGAACAATACCTGGCCCTTGTGAGGGGCTGGCTGCAGCCCCACACACTCCCCAAAGCTGCGCCCTTTTCCATTAATAATGTTTGTGGCTGACAGAAGGAACTGATGGCACAGGCTGCAGGGAGGGCTGAGCCAGTGTCTCCCCTACAGCTCTGCACTTCACCTGCACCATCCAACACTGGACGCCCCCCATCCCCTGCACAGCTCTGCAATGCTCCTCAATCCTGACCCGCAGCCCCCCCACTATTCCTGCCCTTGGCTTCCCATCCCTGCACAGCGCTGCCGGTGCCCCTCAATCCTGACCTACAGGCCCCTACTATTCTTGCCCTGCATGTTTTCAGAGCAGAGACTGCAACATCTGCTAACCTGGGTGCTTATTCTGCAATACACACAGATGCGTACTAGGACCCTGAGACCCTCCCCAGCTCACCTCTCCTACGAACTGAGCAAATAAATGAACTTCTATCGTCAGAAGAGAAAGACTACCACACTGAGCCCCATCCTCTTCTCCCTGCATCCAGGGGATGGGAAGAAGGATGCTCCAGTGATGCGGGAGACCCGGGTTCAGTTCCTGGCTCCAACACAGCTTCCTGTTTGAGCCTGGGTAAGTCACGCACAGGGGCATGTGAGGAGAGATATGGTCACGGCTGTGAGGCAGCCACAGAAGTACCACAGACAGTGTGCCCCAGCCTGCCGCATGGCGCTGCTGCCCTCCTTACACAGCGACCCTTACCCTGCCTGGAGATCCTAGGGTCTCAATTAGCTGTTTCCACTCAAGAAAGAGATTGTGGAGTCATCCTGGATAGTTCTGTGAAAACATCTGCTCATTGTGCAGCAGGACTCAAAAAAGTTAACAGCATGTACAGAACCATCAGGAAAGAGTTATATAAGACGACAAAAAATATCCTAATGCCACTATATAAATCCATAGTACAACCACATCTTGAATACTGCCTGCAGTTCTGGTTGCCCCATCTCAAAAAAGTTATATTAGAATTGGAAAAGGTACAGAGAAGGGCAACACACGTGATTAAGGGTATGGAACAGCTTCCAGATGAGGAGAGATTAAAAAGACTTGGACTGTTCATCTTAGAAAAGAGACTACTAAGGGGGGGATATGATAGAGGCCTATAAAACCAGGAATGGTGTGGAGAGAGTGAACTGGGAAGTGTTATTTACCCCTTCACATAACACAAGAAACAAGGGTCGCCCAATGAAATTAACAGGCAGCAGGTTTAAAACAAACATAAGGAAGTGCTTTCACACAACACCCAGTCAGCCTGTGGAACTCCTTGCCAGGGGATGTTGTAAAGGCCAAAACTATAACTGGGCTCAAAAAAGAACTAGATAAGTTCCTGGAGCATAGGTCCATCAATGGCTATTAGCCAAGACAGTCATGAGATGTAATCCCATGCTTTGAGAGTCCCTAAACTTCCGACAGCCAGAAGCTGGGACTGGAGGACAGGGGATGGATTACTCAGTAATTGCCCGGTTCTGTTCATTCCCTCTGAAGCATCTGGCATCAGCCATTGTCAGAAGACAGGGCAGTGAGCTAGATGGACCATGAGTCTGACCTAGTATGGCTGTTTTTATGTCCCCCACCACACACACAGACTCCATTCCCTCCTGCTCTTTTAAAGTTCCTTGGGGCAGGGCTCATGTCTTGTCTGCACTGGGAGGTGGCCAGCACAGTTGTAGAGACTGCTAGATCACACACTAGTGCCTGAGCCCACTCGGTGAGATGAAGCCTCCAGGCAGCCCCCCACCCCTACTGGCCCCACTGGGGGAGAGGGGGAATGGGCCCTGGCCCAACTGCACCACATGCCACGTACAGTCAGGTTCCTCCACTGGAGGATACCCAGGGTTTGATGCACCAGCTGATTTTCCTAGGCCACCTTTCTAACCACAACTGAACGGCACGTCCAGGCCAAGAAATGCCCATTCATTCTGGGCTGCGCTAAGGCCAGGAGTGCTGATCGCTCCCATGGAGTCTGGCCAGTGCAGGGGATTTTATCTGTTTAGAGGTGACTATCCTACAGCAGCTCCAATAGCTGGATACATGGCAATCTCCCTGAATGGCTGTTGGTGAGGTCAGAGTCCACCTGATTGGTTAGCCAATCTGTCATGCCAAAGGCCAGCCATCCAATGAGCACAACAGGTCTCAAGAGCTTGTCTACACAGGAGATTTTCTCACTTGCACCACTCTCCTTTCCCCAGCACAGCTCCCTGGGGGGACACTCTCATCCCACAATACGAGTGCCTTTTCTTGGCTTAGCTTAAACTGCTTCCAGAGGGAGTGTCACCTCCCCAAAGGTACTCCAGGATAACGATAGCAGTTTAAATTCCACACCTCCTACGGTATCACTTCCTGTGTAGACAAGCCACAAATGCTATTTTGGACCAGCAAAGAGCCCCTCCGGACAGTGCGTTTCAGAGCTGCCACTTCCTTTCTAGGAGGAGCAGGGCGTCACTCATGGACCATACAGCAACACAGCCACACATAGACAGTGCCGCCAGCCGGGTCTCAACACAAAGGAAACGGATGAGGCTAGTGAATAGAATTTGGTACAGAACGGTCAGTAAATGAATCCAGTGCAGAGAGCACTACCTGTCCAGCATCTCCTATCTGATGGCAGAGAGCGAGATGCAGAGATGGCTGCTCCGGTTGGAACACAGGTGATTTCAAAGGCCTTGTAATTTCATTTTTTAACACACATTTTACTTGGTACTGCACAACATTCTGATTAAAAAAACTAGAACGATACAAAATTAACATAGCGCACATTAAACAGATTAAAAACTGGCTAACTGATAGGTCTCAAAATGTAATTGTATGTGTGGAATAGTCATTGAGCGGGTATTTTTCCAGAGGGGTCACACAGGGATCAGCTCTTGGCCCTACACCATTTAACACCTTTTATCCATGACCTGGAAGAAAACACAAAATCATCACTGAAAAAGTTTGCAAATGACACGAAAAGTGAGAAAGTGATAAATAATGAAGTGACAGGTCACTGATTCAGAGCAATCTGGATTGGTTGGTAAAGTGAGTGCAAGCAAACAATGTGTGTTTCAATATGGCAAAATGTAAAGGTGTACATCTAGGAACACAGAATGCAGGCCATGCTTCCAGCATGGGGGACTCTATCCTTGGAAGCAGTGTCTGAAAATGATTTGGGTGTCTTGGTGGATAATCAGCTGAACGTGACACAGTGGCCAAAAGGGCTAATGTGATCCTGGGATGCATCAACAGGGGACTCTCGAGGAGGAGCAGAGAGGTTACTTTACTTCTGTATTTGGCACTGGTGTGACGCTGCTGGAATCATGTGTCCAGTTCTGGTGCCCACAGTTCAAGAAGGTTGTTGATAGATTGGAGAGGGGGCAGAGAAGAGCCACGAGAATGATTAGAGGATTTGAAAACCTGCCTTATAGCAATAGACAAAAGTACCTTCTGTTTATCTTAACAAAAAGAAGATTATGGGGTGACTGGATCACAGTCTGTAAGTACCTTCCTGGGGAACAAATATTGGATAATGGACTCTTCAGTCTAGCAGAGGAAGAAGGTCTAACACGATCCAATGGCTGGAAGATGTAGCTAGACAAATTCAGAAATAAGGTGTAAATTTTTAACAGTGAGAGTGATTAACCATTGGAACAACTTATCAAGGGCCACAGTGGATTCTCCATCACTGACCATTTTTAAACCAAGATTGGATGTTTTTCTAAAAGCTCTGCTCTAGGAACGATGGTGGGGCAGTTCCCTGGTCTGTGCTATACAGGAGGTCAGACTAGATGCTCATAATGGTCCCTTCTGGTATTGGAATCGATGAATCTATTACATTTACCCCCAAATTCTAACCTATGCTTTCCATCGGCCACTTGGACCAGGGTGGTACACTGTATGATGGGACCTGTAGTTCCCATAGGCCATGCATCTGCGTTACAGATGAGGGCAGCGGCTATGTGCTCTCTTTTGTACCTTAGACCTTGGGGTAGGATTGCCAATTTTGGTTGGATGTATTCCTGGAGGTTCCATTACACGACATAATCTTTAATTAAAGATTAATCTTTAATTCCTGGTGAGTCCAGGCCAATCCTGGAGGGTTGGCAACCCTAGCTTTGGGTCAGGAAGGTCGGGTTCCCTGCTGCACTTCACTGGAGCCCAGTGCAGCATCACCACTGTAATCTCACCTCAAAAGGGACCACAGATCCTCCCATGCCTTCCCCGCAACACCCACTGCCCCTCCGCACACCGAGCGGAAAGTGAATCTCTGCAGAGGGTAACAATGCGGAAGCTGTTCACATCCCCTAGTGCAGGGCCTGGCGGGTGAGGAGAAGGGCAGCGCCTGGGTCGCTGGGTTATCGGATGGTAACAAGGCAGCACAGCCTGAGCACGCGACTTCCAGCAATGCAAGGCTGCTTCCTTTGTTTTGGGAAAACAAGAGCCGAACAAGACCTTTTCTGGCACATTCCTGCCGAGCCTGAAACTGTCCCCCAGTTGCACCAGCTCCAGCAGAAGTCATCCCCTCTGACCTTCCCCACAAGACGGGGCAGCGCAAAGCAACAGGGGAGGGGCACCAGGACCAGCTTTCACCCGTGTTTGCTTTTCCCATTTCCACCACTTCCCCACCTGCAAGAGGCTCTCCAGATGCACAGGTTCTGGGGCGCCAGCCGGGCACTCTGCAGAACAAGTTGAACTAGCCACCAGCTGCACATTATTTAAGAGGGCCCAGCTCCTCCAGCCAGACATCCCCCATGGCCTGACACTGCCTCCCCCACAGCCCCGTCAGCCCATATGGGAAGGCGCCTGGCCTGATCAATACACAGGGTTAAAGAATAAAACTCTCTTCCCATCTCAAAACACCTACAGGGGCAAGATGGGGGAAAGGGGGCATCCTGCACACAGAGGGAAATGGGGGACTCAGGGCTCCCCACGACCAGCCCCCTGATAGGGTTAAATGTCAATGTAAGAGTGAGAGGGGTGGGAAATCCCTCAGGGACTTGGGCCAGCACTCCTCTCCGAGACTCTCTGGGGACCATCCCCACCTAGGCCTGGCTTCATTTTGCCCTCAGCACCCTGCAGAAACAGTGCACAGTAAGTTGAGCCCTGGCCAAAGCTCTCCAGCTACAGCCTGGGAAGGAAAGGGATTCCCAGTAGCCTGGGTGTTATCCAGGAAACATCCCACAGCAAGGGAGCTCTAGGGGCATCAACGGAGCAGCACCCTCTGCCCTGTCCTGCCCTGCAAGCATGATTCAGAGCTGTGGGCTCCAGTGCTAACTTGGCCACATTGCCCAGGGGAGTGCTCGGGGGCAGACTCCAGCTCCTGGGGAGGCATCTCTGGCAATCAGCAGGCCTGGGAAAGGGCAAGCCCCAGGAAGTCTCGCTGCCATTCACAGGGTTTCCCTGATCACACCAGCTTTGGGCTGGGGGTGAATTAGCTGGACAAAGCCTGGAGGGTTGCACTGGGGCCAGAATCGTCTTTAGGATCCCCCCATCCCCTTGATCAAGGAAGTGAAGTGAGTTGTTGGCTGGTTGGGCTCAGTCTGCCCCAGCCCATCCCCACACTGGTACCCAAGGCTCCTCAGAGACCCTGCTAAGGCAGTGGCTTTGATGTGGGGGGAAGGGCCTTCCCCAGGCAGCTCATGTGCTGGAGGAGGCGGCGGCAGAGGAAACATAATAAGAAAAAATAAAATTTATAAGCGAGGCAGTAATTACAGCATGGCTACAAGAGGCTGCTTCCTCAGGGCCATCATTATGTGGCTAAATTTAACGCCTGCGCGGCTGCTCTGCGGGGGGAGCACTGCGTCCCAGGGCACTAAGCATCCACACAGACGCCGGCTCCTGCTACCTTCCCTCCATGCCGGCCACGGCAGAACAGCTGAACGGCAGCCAAGAAAGCCATAAAGCAGGTCAGAAGTTTTTTTAATCGTCTATTTACCAAGATGCTGTTTTTACTGCCGAGGTTTCTCTCGTTTTATCTCTGGCTTTTTTCCCCTCGCTCCTGAACAGACTGGGCTGTATTTTCTGCTTTGGGTTCCTTGCTCATTCGCTCGCTCTAAATACTATTTTCAGAACTCTAATTTTATATGGTATGTCCCTTTTTTTTTTTTTTTTTTGGTAAATATTTGCCATGACTAAGCCAGAACACATCCAGTTTAAAAGTCTCTCATCCCACAAAACATCAGCCCTTTAATGACATGAATCTCATTAGCTCTCCCATGAAAAGAGGTATAGAAAGGAAGCATCGCTCAGCCGCTCTGAACTCTCACATCTAGACAGACATATATTTAGCCGTGTGTACTGTACAGTCACAGAAAGGGACAGGCTGGGCACACGCATGCCGACAGAATAACGGCCATTTCATTCAGCCAAAGGGGTTGAGAGCAGGGGCCCCTGGGACAGATTCTGCGGTGAGGGGGTTCTGGGATATCCGTCTGTCTGGGATGGGGTTTGGAAGGACTCCGGCCCCAGCGGAGGCTGAGCTGGTCCCAGGGAGACCAGGCACAGAGGAGCCTCAGATTCGGCAGTTGGATGGTTAGAGATTCCCTTCCAGCTAGGAGGGTCAGAGACTAGCAGCAAGGGAGCACCTGAAAGGCCATTTATCCTGGGCTATGGGAGAGCAGGATGATCAGCATTAAACCAGAGCCCAATCCTTTATTCAGGGACTTCTAACCCCTCTGCCCAGTCACCTACTTGCCAAGAGCCCCTAAATATTTGGGGTTTTCCAGCCATTAAATTAACCAGCCTCCCCTTAAAGTATAATACATTCTGTGTATTTCTCTAGCACTTGCACCCCAAAGTGCTTAACTAATTGCAAAGGAATTGATTCACCGACCACTGCAGTGCAGCCACCTCTGGGGCAGAAGATGGGAGCTGTTTAACAATGAATAGCAATTGAGGCTAGGAAGTGAAGGAGACTAGCATATCCAATGGAAATGGCAAGGGGGATTTAGTCTATGTGAACCTAAACTGCTATTTGATCACAACACCGAGGTTAATGCCTCGGCAACTACAAAGATTGCCAGTGAGCATCTGATGACCAGAAAAGGGCCAGACCTCAGCTGTAAATTTCATCCAAGAGTCAGCCCCTACAGCAGCACAGCACCCCCTAGCACCACAGTGGGGCACAGAAGGTCCCCCCTGCGGAGTCACCCACACTGCTCCCTGCAGTCCTTTGGAGGCCTTCCATTCCAGTATTGTCCTAGGCCCAGCCCTGCTCACCTGGAGAGCTGGGCCAGGATCCAAGAAGAAGGTAGCATGGCTACAGTTGAATCCCAACGGAGCTGACAGAGGGGAGCAGGGCTCCCACCACCAGCCAGAACACCAAGTGCTGGGTCCAAGGTCCCCTCTCCCGAGGCCAATGGGAATGTTCTTCTCATCGAAAGTGGAGGGGCAGGTCCACGCTGAACGTTCAAAGTGCTGGCCTCCTCCGGGTGGGAGGCCTGTATCGCCAGTATGTCGGACCCCTGCTCCCCTACTGGCTGGGGGCCACCTGCTCAGCTCCAACATTCCTGAGCTCAGCAGGGCCAACAAAATCCAAACTGGCTTTAGCTTTAGTCTCTTGGCATGAGGAGATGCTGAAACATCCAGAGAGCCACAATGGAGAGGGCAGGGGGTGTGGCACAGAGCCCCTCCCCATGGCCCTGACGCACAGAGGGCTTGACCAGCTCAGCGAACGGGCTGGGGGGGTGGGGAATGACGACACAACCTCAAACCAGCAAACACTTGCAGCACTCTGGGTGTGCCAGGAGACTTCTCCCAGGTCTCTACCCCACCAGCAAATGGTGCCTTTGGGAGGGAGCGTGGCCCCCTGAGTGTGGAGGGGCAACCACCTCTCAATCTCTGAAACAGGGCAGCGCGGAGGACGCAGGAGGAACCCAGGGCTCCTGCGGCTCTGCCCTGAGCCACAGCCATCACTAATGGCACCAAGGGACCACAGTTCCTCGGGCAGCGTAAGCACAGCCAGAGCTGAGAGCCAGAGCCCCCTTCAGGCTGTCATCTCTCTAGGCCTGTATGGCTACCCGCCCCTTCTGCCTCACAACAGGACCCTCAGAGATGCCCACATTCGAGTCCGGATTGGAAACTGCAAGCCTTGAGCCCCCACAGTGCAGCCAACAAGTCAGCCCTTAACATCTCCACCACCGCCTGCTCCTCAAGCACACCTCTCCTCAGCCAGAACTGGCCCTGCCAGCAGTGTCTGGTGCAACACCTCAGAGCCTGGCCCTGCTCAGTGGAGGAGCTGCAGCAGCTCACCTGTACCATGATCACTGTGTGGTACACACATGCACACACACACAGGCATACATACACTGGGTATATCATATAGCTAGAGAAAAAAGTCAAACGGTTGCTTATCAGAGGATCTGAACCCAGGTGCCTGGCAGTGGGGGCCACAGCTGTTTCATTAGTGCCCCAGAAGCACTGTACATTACCGCTCTCCTATGAAAAATCTATATCACTTTGCCCATTTAAAATAATACTACAATGGGAATAAAAAATTTTCAAGCAACACTGAAGTGAGAGTTCCCCAGCTCCCAGCAATGCACGTCGGCTGGACTTAGCGAGAGGCAGAAGCATCAAGAGTGGAATGGCTGCTGAGACTGAACTCCCCTGTCTGCCCAAGAGGGGTCAGGAGTGAGATGCACTGTGGGGAAACTAGCACCGCCATTGCACAGCTCTGTGGCTATACAGGTGAGTTCACCACCGGGGTTTTCCAACCGGCGCCTTCGCCCGGCACTAAGGACAATTAACCAAAAGAGAAACGATGAAAATCATCTCTGCTTGGTAGGGAGGTTCCGTTCAGCAACTGCAGCCTTCCTCTGGGTGAGGGTCACACACACATCGTCTGAGCATTCACCCATGATCCAGACACAGCAGGAAGAGAGACATTAAAGAAAAACAAGTCCAAAAAGTAGGACTGTCTCATTAGGGCAGAAGACTCTAAGAGGAGACATAACAGAGGGCTATAGAATAACAAATGTCATCAAGGAGGCCAGTCAAGCAACTAGTTATCCCATCCCATAACAGAAAAACAAGGAGACTTGCTATGAAATTAAAGAGACAATACATGTCCAATGAACAAAACAAAATAATGTTTATATGTAACACTTAATTAACCTGTGGAATTCACTGCCACATGATACTGAAGCAAACTAAGCTAAGTAAGAGTCACAAAGAGGTTAGACGTTGGAGTGAAATTCACCACAGTGCAGAGGGGTTGGCTTAGAATCATAGAATCATAGAATCATAGAATATCAGAGTTGGAAGGGACTTCAAGAGGTCATCTAGTCCAACCCCCTGCTCAAAGCAGGACCAATTCCCAGCTAAATCATCCCAGCCAGGGCTTTGTCAAGCCGGGCCTTAAAAACCTCCAAGGAAGGAGACTCCACCACCTCCCTAGGTAACGCATTCCAGTGTTTCACCACCCTCCTAGTGAAATAGTTTTTCCTGATATCCAACCTGGACCTCCCCCACCGCAACTTGAGACCATTGCTCCTTGTTCTGTCATCTGCCACCACTGAGAACAGCCGAGCTCCATCCTCTTTGGAACCCCCCTTCAGGTAGTTGAAGGCTGCTATCAAATCCCCCCTCATTCTTCTCTTCTGGAGACTAAACAATCCCAGTTCTCTCAGCCTCTCCTCATAAGTCATGTGCTCCAGACCCCTAATCATTTTTGTTGCCCTCCGCTGGACTCTTTCCAATTTTTCCACATCCTTCTTGTAGTGTGGGGCCCAAAACTGGACACAGTATTCCAGATGAGGCCTCACCAATGTCGAATAAAGGGGAACGATCACGTTCCTCGATCTGCTGGCAATGCCCCTACTTATACAGCCCAAAATGCCGTTAGCCTTCTTGGCAACAAGAGCACACTGTTGACTCATATCCAGCTTCTCGTCCACTGTGACCCCTAGGTCCTTTTCAGCAGAACTGCTACCTAGCCATTCGGTCCCTAGTCTGTAGCAGTGCATGGGATTCTTCCGTCCTAAGTGCAGGACTCTGCACTTGTCCTTGTTGAACCTCATCAGGTTTTTTTCTGCCCAATCCTCTAATTTGTCTAGGTCCCTCTGTATCCGATCCCTACCCTCTAGTGTATCTACCACGCCTCCTAGTTTAGTGTCATCTGCAAACTTGCTGAGAGTGCAGTCCACACCATCCTCCAGATCATTAATAAAGATATTAAACAAAACCGGCCCCAGGACCGACCCTTGGGGCACTCCACTTGAAACCGGCTGCCAACTAGACATGGAGCCATTGATCACTACCCGTTGAGCCTGACGATCTAGCCAGCTTTCTATCCACCTTACAGTCCATTCATCCAGCCCATACTTCTTTAATTTGGTGACAAGAATACTGTGGGAGACAGTATCAAAAGCTTTGCTAAAGTCAAGAAATAACACATCCACTGCTTTCCCCTCATCCACAGAGCCAGTTATCTCATCATAGAAGGCAATTAGGTTAGTCAGGCACGACTTCCCCTTCGTGAATCCATGCTGACTGTTCCTGATCACTTTCCTTTCCTCTAAATGTTTCATAATTGATTCCTTGAGGACCTGCTCCATAATTTTTCCAGGGACTGAGGTGAGGCTGACTGGCCTGTAGTTCCCCGGATCCTCCTTCTTCCCTTTTTTAAAGATGGGCACTACATTAGCCTTTTTCCAGTCATCTGGGACCTCCCCCGATCGCCATGAGTTTTCAAAAATAATGGCTAATGGCTCTGCAATCTCACCCGCCAACTCCTTTAGCACCCTCGGATGCAGCGCATCCGGCCCCATGGACTTGTGCACGTCCAGTTTTTCTAAATAGTCCCGAACCACTTCTTTCTCCACAGAGGGCTGGTCACCTTCTCCCCATGCTGTACTGCCCAGTGCAGCAATCTGGGAGCTGACCTTGTGCGTGAAGACAGAGGCAAAAAAATCATTGAGTACATTAGCTTTTTCCACATCCTCGGTCACTAGGTTGCCTCCCTCATTCAGTAAGGGGCCCACACTTTCCTTGATTTTCTTCTTGTTGCTAACATACCTGAAGAAACCCTTCTTGTTACTCTTAACATCTCTTGCTAACTGCAACTCCAAGTGTGATTTGGCCTTCCTGATTTCACTCCTGCACGCCTGAGCAATATTTTTATACTCCTCCCTGGTCATTTGTCCAATCTTCCACTTCTTATAAGCCTCTTTTTTGCGTTTAAGATCAGCAAGGATTTCACTGTTTAGCCAAGCTGGTCGCCTGCCATATTTACTATTCTTTCTACACATCAGGATGGTTTGTTCCTGCAACCTCAATAAGGATTCTTTAAAATACAGCCAGCTCTCCTGGACCCCTTTGCCCTTCATGTTATTCTCCCAGGGGATCCTGCCCATCTGTTCCCTGAGGGAGTCAAAGTCTGCTTTTCTGAAGTCCAGGGTCCATATTCTGCTGCTCTCCTTTCTTCCTTGTGTCAGGATCCTGAACTCGACCATCTCATGGTCACTGCCTCCCAGGTTCCCATCCACTTTTGCTTCCCCTACTAGTTCTTCCCTGTTTGTGAGCAGCAGGTCAAGAAAAGCTTTGCCCCTAGTTGGTTCCTCCAGCACTTGCACCAGGAAATTGTCCCCTACGCTTTCCAAAAATTTCCTGGATTGCCTGTGCACCGCTGTATTGCTCTCCCAGCAGATATCAGGGTGATTAAAGTCTCCCATGAGAACCAGGGCCTGCGATCTAGCAACTTCTGCTAGTTGCCAGAAGAAAGCCTCTGAGCCCAGGGTGACAGGGGCTGTAGAGAGAGATCAGACAGACTGCGCAGACCCTCTGCACAAAGGTGGGGACAGAACAGGATCTCCAGTGACACCAGGTAAAATAACTTGACACAGGCCTCGATCAGAGAGAAGTTAGGGATGGAGGAGAGATAATGGGTCTCTGCTAGTCCACGTCCCCACAGCCACTAGTGTTCTATGCAGCCTAGTTTTCAGTGTCTGCAGCACTGGGGCTCCCCACCCTCTCCTTGGGGAGGCAAATTCACACCTAAGCCATAGCACTGCCAGGGAGTTTTTTCTGAGATTCAGTTTCAACTTTCCCTTCCTAAACATCACCCCTTTCCCCAGCCTCAGTTACACCCCTGTAAATAACTACTCCCTCTCCTTGGGTTTCAAACCATTCAAACAGCTATCAACTTCTGTCCCCCTTAGTCTCCCTGAGCCCAGACAGAGTTAGCTCTTTTCTTCTTTTCTCCTAGTTCAGTTTCTGATCATTTCTGTGGCTCTTCTCAGAACCCCCTTTCAGTCTCTCAATGTCAATCTGGTCATGTGCGGTGCAATTCTGGCCCACTGGCGTCAACGGATACTGGCTTCAACGGGGCCAAGATTTCACCCACGTTTTCTAAAACTCGGCACAATGTTGGGGGGGGTTGGGGGGAGGAAGTCTCTTCAGAGCCTACAGAAAAGGACTTTCCCCTCCCTATTCCAGGGTGTGACTTCTGTGCATATGCAGCCCCAAAATTGCACTGGCATGTTCTACTGCCATAGAGTATCACTCCTGGTCCACTTGTGTCCACTCTCCCGTCTAAGCCTAGGTCAGCAATCTGAGCCATGCGGGCACTGGCTTGCAGTTTATTTTCCCCAGACAGATTAGCTGCATTGTTTCAGTGAGAACTGCATGGTATTTTTCACCCACGTTTCCAGTCCCCCTAGGTTACTCTGTTATTCCTCGGACCTCACTGGCAACACAACACTCCTGCCATCGTAGTTTTATTAGAGAATTTATTAACAAACTCTTTACTCCCTCCTTGAGATGCTTATTGAGCAAGCTGAATGGAAAACACGATGCAAACGTAGCCCTAAATTTGCAGAGTTAAAATAAAGTCCAGAAGTACAAGGGAAGATTGCTTCCCCACTACATTCATTTGAGCATGACTCTGTATTTTAGATAGGCTTGGAAGGATTCAATTTTTATCAGTAAATGTCAATTTCACTGGACACACACAAACCCATGAAAAAATATTTCCATCGAGAATAATTGAAATTTACAGATAGGCAAAGTCAGAAAATGCTGCTTGAGAAGTTATTAGAGTTTGATTTAAGGATAATTACTTCGTATATTTTGATATGTGACATGGACAATTTGTGTTTTAATAGTTAGAAAGCTTTAACTTTTTAGAATCTCTGTGTCTACTGTCATTAAATAATTACTGTTTGACCTACACGCTGATAATCAGGGCTTAAATTCTCATAGAATATTTCCCGGAGCCCCCCACAGCCCTCCCCAACATACTATAAAAGCTGCAGGGGGGTTGAAAATACTTTGTGGAGCTTCGCTCCAGACAGCTCCAGCTGAATTTAAGCCCTGCCCATAATTTCCCGCAACCGTGAACATTTAAATTGATAAAAAGAAACATCAACATTATCTGTTCAATTGTAAAAAAAGAATTGAATTCTGCCTAGCCTAATTTTAGCAAATACAGCTGGCTAGAGTGTAGTGCAGGCAGGTCAGTGGTGCTGTGGGACCCTGCACTTCTGCCTTTCCTCAACAGTCTGACCTTCTTGGCACATTAACAGAGTTTTGGGGATTTAACTTCCCTCTTGTTTTTTTAAACTTCCACTACACTGCTATAAAGATTTAATGTGGACTAATGGCTTAAACTGCTGAGCAATTCCAGTGATAAGCAGTACTTCCAACCCCATGCCAAATCATGAGTCAGGCCCAAAAAAAATCATGCAATTTGTTATAAATGTGGGGTCTTTTTCTTTGCCTTCTGGTTTTTGAGTCTTTAGGTTCCATTCAAGTCTTGTTTTCAAGCTTCCCTCCACAACCTAACTGTCAGGGTGGTTAAACACTGGAACAAATTGCCTAGGGAGGTTGTGGAATCTCCGTCTCTGGAGATATTTAAGAGTAGGTTAGATAAATGTCTATCAGGGATGGTCTAGACAGTATTTGGTCCTGCCATGCGGGCAGGGGACTGGACTCGATGACCTCTCGAGGTCCCTTCCAGTCCTAGAATCTATGAATCTATGAACCAGCAAGGCTACAAATTTTCATTTAAAAAAAAAAATGAAAGCTGAGTTTCTCCCATAATCACATGACTCCAGAATCTGGGGCTTTAAGGAAAACATCAAATACCACAAGAACTGACACCACTGGCTAACTGAGCCCAAGCCTGAGCACATGTGGAGGGAAATCTCTATGTCCACAAACAAGCCTTCCCCTTCACATGCACAGCCGCCAACATTACTAACTCCATTACCAACCCACTGTGGTTTTCTCCCAAACTCAGCCAGGGACACACTCCTCAGTGAGGGCTGCTAAGAGGCCAAGTTTCCAAGTTCAGCTGTCCTACATACATCAGTCTGAAATTCTGAACTAACTTGTCATGTTATATTTATGAGATTTTCAGGCTTCTCAGTCACAAGATGGGAAATGGCCACTGGGTCCCATCCAGTCCATGCCCCTTAGGCAAGGCAGGCTTATTCTCCAGCCCCTCATCCAACCCAGGGTAAGTGCCCCAAGGCCTTCCACCACCTCCCTCACAGCCTGTCAGGACAGCTGGGTGACTGGCCCTGGCTTACCCAGGAGCAGGCACCGGCTGGACCAGGGGAAGGAATTACTAGGTATCCAGGAGCATCCCCAACAAGGTAGAGACACTGAGCAGACTGAAGTGACTGCTTTCATTAGGAGCCTATGTACCTGCCTTGGGGTCACCAAGTAGACCCTTGCTTATGGGTTGGCTGGACCCTTAAGACTCGCAGGTAATTACCTCAAATGACTCATCAGGCGCAGAGTCAGAGCACTCTGACCACTGTGGCTCAGGGATGACTCAGCAGTTCAGAACACTCACCACACCGGCATTAGGAATCTTTACCCGATAGTCAATCTCATGTTTCCCTGTCCTGTTTTCATCTGACCTCTCCTTGTTACACTCCTTGAACAACCAACTGCTATAATCTGGGCACCCGCGGATCAATTCAGCAGAAACTCCCCACCTTCCAGGAAGTCCTGAACAATCCTGTGAATCATGGGTAACAGAAACCTTTCTCAGAGGCATGCAGAGCAGGAAACTGACTAAAGGGACTAAGGGCCGGCCAGCCCTGGGCGGAGAATTGGTGGGTACCACCGGAGCTACTAGTGCTTTATTATGGGGAAGGGTGGAGTGGTGGATCAGTGGGAGCAGAGCATTGTGCAATACACAGCCACAGCAGAGTCCGTCTGCGGGGAGCAGCCTTGGGAGACAAAGGGGTGTTCTCAGCCCTCTGAGAGAAGGAAACGGGAGACTCTCAACCACATGTATTTATGTATTTTAATAATTCCCTGGTTTCCAATGGAAAGCACCGTGGCCCTTTGATAATGAGGTACTGGACTCACTGAAGCCCCCATATGTATTTGTATGAATGCATGTAAGCAGTAAAATGTATAAATAGCTTATATACACATGTCTCTCTATAAGTTGTCTATATATTTGTGTGTGTGTGTGTGTGTGTGTGTGTGTGTGTGTGTGTGTACACACACACATATACAGATTTATTTGTGTTTTTAGAGTGGTTCAGGATACATTCCAAGACAAAATTCCAGCCAGCATTGGAGCCAAGAACATCACTCAGCCAGGCATAATCTGCCCTCTCTGCCTAAGCATACACTAAATACAGAAAGGGAGAGGTATAAATAGACGGAGAAATACATGAATGGCCCTGTTTCCTTACACAGATAAATACATACACAGCGTGGAGCGGGCAACCACAGGAAGGCTAAGAGAACTGCTCAGGGGCCACTAGACCGGATTCGATTCAGAGGCTCCGATTATATCTAATGCCGCACCCCACTAGGGCACAAAACATCGATGGTGGTGTCACTTCCTGCACAGCTGTGCCCAGCTGCTCTGGACAATGCTCTCCACCTCTCGGCACTGCCTGGCACATCAGTCAGCTCAGAGCAGTGTGGGATTTGGGAAGCGGCTCCACTAGCATAGAGAAAAGAAGCTGTGTACTGAAAGAGGAGTGGAATACAACTGGTGGGGGATGGGCAGGAAGGGAGGAGAGGAGCTAGCAAAGGAAAGGGCCTTGCTCACCAGCAGGGACACTTCAGGGAACACCCTGATGATTATTTTATAGAACCAAAAAGGGAGCTGGGCACTGAACAGAAGATATGGTCCCTGCCCCAAAGAGCTTGCAATCTCAATTTGAGACACGACACAGCAAGTGAAACAGTGGGGACAGGATGAGTGGGACAAGGAGGGTGACAGCGAGGCAGATAGCTCAGCCACGCGCACAGCACTGCTGCTCTCTCCAGCCTGACTGCTTTGTAAGACAGTCCCTAGCACAGCCATACTAGTACTACTCACTGACTCAGCAAGCCAGGCGAGGCAGTTACAGCAGGTGGGGTTGGACAAGGCCAAGAATTTCAGAGCTGATGTGATGGGAAAGGGCGAGCCAGTGGAGAGATTCAGAGTGGGACGACATGACAGGGTCACTTACACTATGTAGGGCTGCTGCAAGCACTTGGTAGAACACACAGTGCCAGAATCAGGGGGTTATGCAGCACCACTGCTCAGGCCTTGGTGACTGGAAGGTAGGTCCCCACTATTTCTGGGACCCTTTGGGTTCCATGTCTTTAGTTGGGTCACTTAGTCTGCCACACTTCCCCCAGGGATTGGTTTTGTTAGCAATGTTTACACCAGAATCCTGGCAAAGCCCAAAGTGGAAAATTGCATTCTGCTCACTTTGCATTGCCCTGCAATTTCAGCTGGATAGGAGAGTCCCCTTCTCCCCTAAAGAGCCAGGAAGCACGGCTGTATGGCTGTTTAACACTCCGGCCCAGCACTGGCTGCATGTCAGTGACAGGGGAAGTGATTCCAAATCTTAGGCATGTGAGACAGCATTAAGCCTAAACTGTCTCTGACAGAGGACATCTTGTGTGGCTGCAGACTCAGGCAGACAGGCCAGCAGGAAACAGCTACGCTGTGACGGCTCCACAACAAGAAACTGAAACGGTTACTGAGGCTATGTCTACACTACAGACATCACAGCTGTACCGCTGCAGCTGTGTTGCTGTAAGGTCTCTATGCCAATGGGAGCGAGCTCTCCTGCAGGCATCCATAAACCACCCCCAACAAGCAGCTGTAGATATGTCGGCGGGAAAGCGTCTCCTGCTGACATAGCGTTGTCCATATGGTGCTTTTCTCGGTGAAACTTTAGGTCGGTCAGGCATGTGTTTTTTTCACACCCCTGACCAACAAAAGTACTAGTGTAGACATAGCCTAAGTGAAAGGTTCAATTCTAGCAAGCAGAGCAATAAAGAGAGGAGTCCGTGGGGCCAAAGAGATGCTTGGGAGAGAACAAGAACTAACCCCAGTGTTTTCACCCATTCCTGGAGCACCTGTCACCATGACAGTCCCAAACATTAAAAGCAAAGCGCTTCCGAAGAAGTGAGGTTTTTACCCACGAAAGCTTATGCCCAAATAAATCTGTTAGTCTTTAAGGTGCCACCAGACTCCTTGTTGTTTTTGTAGATACAGACTAACACGGCTCCCTCGCGATGCTTCACCCACCATCTCATTCCTTAACGTTAAAATCTCCCTGCTCCCCCAAGCACTGCCCAGCACCTACTGCCGCTCCCCTCCAGACTGCAGTTTAAATAACCTTCTCCAAACCTGCTTAGTTTCTGTGCCAGCAGCTGGGTCCTCTCTACTTTGAGCAGGGGGTTGAACTACATGACCTCCTGAAGTCTCTTCCAACCCTTATCGTCTGTGATTCTATGGTTAAAGCAGAGCCTTTCCTATCCATACAGAATGACCCTTCTTGCAAGGCGTTCCCCAGGACCCAGGAAATTCCATCCCTCCCCTCTTTACACCATCTGCTCCAGCACGCAGAGACCCTGGGCTTCCCCTGCCTAGCTGCCCCATGCACAGAACCAGAAGAAATTCAAAGAAACTCCCACAGGGCCCTGGATACACACCTTCCTCCTCAAAACAATATTCTTACTTGGCAATTTACAAAGTGGTCAGTATCACTGACCCATTCTACAGAGCACAGAGAGGGGAAGGGACTTGCCCAAGGCACCCAGAGGTGGAACAGGAACAGACCACAGCTCTTTTGAGTCCCTGTCCAGGGCTCTCTCCACTAGGACACACTGCCTCTCCTGGCATCCAGGATCTCTCTCCTACCAATACATACCACAGCTCTTCTACACACACAAAAAGCGTCTGAGGGGCTGTTTTCGCCCTGCCCTTCCCACCATGCAGGACAGCGGGCCGGGCCTGCTCCACTACAATCTCCTTTGGCAAAGTTATGAAAGAAAGTGCAGCCGATGGATCACCTGGTCCCTCTAGTAAAACCCCGCAAGGGCGCTGCCGCCGGGCTCAGTTCACTCCTTCACACATCATTATCCAACCAGTCCCCACAGGGAAGAGGGACAGCCCTAGCCTTAAACCAGACTAGGCAGAGGCTAGGGGTGTACAATAGGCTTAACCTTGCATCCGCCTTGGGGGTGAGCTGGATGGGCCAGGATGAATTTCCCAGCTCTAGCGCTCTGAATTAATGCCCCGGACCACCCCTGGGGCAGTGAGAGGACTCAGTGGGGCAGTGAGGCCTGGTTGCTTTGCCCTGTACTGTGCCCTGCCCATTACTGCTCCCGGCTGTTCGAGCCACAGGTCTGTCAGTCACATACCCAGCAACGCTGGGCCTAGCTAGCGCCTCATCACAGCACCGCCCCAAGGACCCAGCAGTGCCCTTCTGGGCTCCAGACAACCTGCAGGAGACTGAGGGAGGCACAGCCAGAGTTTGGGGACAAAAGGGGGGGAATGGAGGAGATCTGGGAGGAATCTCCCCTCCCAAAGTCTTCCAGTCCCACAGCATTCTGGAGGGGGACGGGGGCTCTGAGCAGGGCTTTCCCCCATCAGTGCTCCCGTTTGAGTTCAGACCTGGCACTAGCTCAAACCACTGCTCGCTGACACGAGATCAATCACTCCACGAGCTGCTCCTCTGCGGCTATGTATGCCCCGTGCCCGTGCACATGCCTGGCCCTCCCCTCACCAGCCTGGCCCCCTTTCCCAGCCTGCACTTCCCCACACCACCCCAGAGGAGGGGCCCTGCACATGCTGGAACTAGCTCTGGATTTCAGACCATGTAAGAACCTGAGTCCACAGCTACCTGTGCTCATCTTCCCCAGGAGTCGGGTGCCAGCCCTGATGTTCTGCCAGACTCCATTCTGCCTCCCTATACCACCACCCCTTCAGTTTCAACTAGATACAGAACTCTCCTTCACCTCCTTGCCGAACAGGCTGCACAGCTCAGTCAAGTGACTGTTCATCAGCGGCCACGTCCGTTGTGCCCCAGAGAGGGCTTTTCTCAGTGCTAGGAGAAGCGATTTCTACACTGTGTATGGCCCAACCAGTCAATCTTTACTCAAAGCTCCTGCTGAAGTCAACAGAACCTGAGTCGGGGTGGCAGGGTCACGCCCACAGTGCATAAGCTGGTCTGGGAGGGAAGGTGCCGAAGCAGAGGTTGGTGTGTGCTGGGGCAAAGCAGGGCTCATGACGTGTGCTGTGGGGTCTGGATGGCTCACCTTACCACATGCCCCAGGACACGTGCTGTGCAACCTACGCGACGAGGGAGTCCAATGCTGTGGAACAGTCGCTGGCACAGTCACCGGGGGTTAAGCCTCAGGCCCCCCACCCCGCCCAGGAGGGAACATGCTAGTGAAGCCAGCCCACTCACCGCGGTGACTCAAGTGTCCCAAGCTCAGCCCTTGGGGCGGGGAGGGGACACACGGCTTGCTGGAATCACAACCATTAGGCCCGCAGCCAGCCCAGTCCCAGCCCTGTTCCTGGGGGCTTGTTCCCGGCCCATGGTCTGGGCTCTATTTCGGGCAGCCTGCTGCCCTGGGGCTGCTGTGCCGAGTCTGGTTTTAGCAGCATGCAGCTCCGCTGACTCACTGCTTGTGTAAACGGCCTGTGGTTCCCCTGCATCGGCTGGGAATGCAAGTGCCGGCCAAGTTCCCGCCTCACCTGATTATGCCTAAATAAATAAATAAATAAAGCCGCCCGCCATCTGCCACATGCCCTAATGGCAAACAGACGGGGAGAGGCCAGAGCTCAGGCTCCGCGGCACAGGGGCCGGGATCGCTCCCCAAACCCAGGCTGGTGCTAGCTATGCAGCACAGTGAAAGAGGGCTGAGACTGCGCCTCGTCCCGCACCCCACTGCATGTGCCCTCCCAGAGACCCCTGCATGGAGCCCTGTGTGCTTTTGCACAGAACGTGCACCCACGTACGGACTCGCGCACACAGTCACGCACTGACATGCATCCTTGTGCAGGCCTCCATGTGCTCTCAAGCAGACTCTTCCCTTTCACAGCCCCACGTGTGATCTCACACACATGCCTTTGTGCTCATCCTTGCACTGGCAAGGCGCACACTTACACCTCCCCACCTTCAATAAATCACATGCACCTTTGCACACGTGCTCTTGTATTGGCCCACTCGCGCACACACGCTCTCTCCCTGGCATACACACACCTATGCCAACATGGTCTCACCCTGGTATACCCCCACCCACATACACTTGCACACTACAAACAGGCAGGCACGTGCTCTCTTACCCAAGCTGTGCCCCCGCCAAGGCCCACACATGGGGCAAGAGGCTGAGAAGCAGGAACAAGAAGCTTTAAACAAGGCTGGCTCATTTCTGCAGTGTAGCCAACTCCTTCCGGAACTCCAGCTTCATGACTCAACCGCTCTGCTGGCCACAGGCAGTCCCGACAGTGAGAGACCACCACACCAGAGCGGAGCAGGGACAGAATGGGTCTAGCTTGGGTAACCAGTGAGAGGCCTGGCCGGCACGGGATACTCGCACGAAGGTGAACAGGCAGGATTGCTACATTTCCCAAGTAGCCATCAGCTAAACTGCTAGAGAAAGAGCCCCACACAGGCCTGCTCCTCTCTCCACAGCCTGCCCTGAGCCTGGCTCTAAGAGAGCCTGGGGGCCTGGCACTCCTTGGAACCAGATGCTCCCTGGATTGCTGCCAACAAAGCTCTGGTGATACAGCCCCTTTCCTGGTCCCCACCCTGGCCTGGCAAGGTCCAAAGGGCTCTGGCTCAGCGAGATCAAGCCCAGGCCACCTGGTCCCCATCTGCCAGGTCACTATTGCTCATGTCCTTCCAGGTTCACGACTGATTTCTGAGGTTGCGTACAACAAGCCAAGGTCTAGGGCTGGAGAAATGTCTGTCCAGGGGAGCCCCTCTGACCCCCAGCTGCCCTGTGTGGCAGCAGTTCCCTCCCTGGCCCACTTCCTAAGCCCCCACGCTGGGAGTCTTATTGAGAGGTGGAGGCCATGCAGAGGGGAGGGGGAGAATGGGGATGTAAAACCATTAATAGCCCCTCTCGCCCAAAGACTCCTGCCGCACGAGAGAGGAGATTGAACGTCGCAGCGCGCACCGCACCTGTGCACGGCGCCCATCGAGCAGCCCCGCAGTGCCCAGTGCCCTGCCCTGCAGGAGGCCCTGCTCTTGGCCAGCCACAGCTGCAAAGCCACAACCACCTTGTGCTAATTAAAACCATTCCCCTTAGGAAGTAGGCAGACGGTTGCTTCCTCCCCTGCTGCCCGGAGCTGGCTCGTGTTTAAGGGCCGCTGTCCCCACCCTGTGTAACACGCGGCCCACCACCGGCTTCGGCTCTTAAACAAACACAGGCCACTTCTCTCCACGGGCTTATTTTTAGTGCTTATACAAAGGGAGAGGCAGAGGGCGGGGGGAGTCAGGCAGAGTGCAGGCAGGGGCTGGGCTGGGCCAAGCAAGCCAGTACGCCTCACTCCTGACCTGTGAATGACGCAAGGCTCTTCCCTTCCACTGCCCCCTCCAGCACTTCCAGCCCCTGCCACACAGGACAGCTGGGGGACAGACATTTCTCCAGCCCTAGACCCCAGCCCACACATCAGACTCTTATTTGAGCAACACGGTAGCTTGTTGGGAGACCCAGGCAATACTGATCTAATGCACAGGCCTCTCCCCTCTCGAGCGCTAAGACCCTCATCTCGTCTCCTCCCAGGACACAGGCTCCACCTGTCTCACAGGTTCCCTCCCCATGAGACCGGTCTCCCCATGCTGCCTGGAGGGGGCCTGCCTTGCCACAGTGAGGGAAACGCCGCCTCCTTGGCACCTCTCCCAGCCTAATGCCTCCGGGGTGGGAAAGGACGGCACTGCACTGTGACCCCCGGTCTCCCTGACGTCAGCAGGTAGTGCTCTGAGCCACCCCACGAGCTCCATGCCTGCGCTCCCCGCTCGCCCTGTCTGCCTCAGCCAGCAATGCGCTGGAAGCCGGCTGTTTGTTTATCTTCCCATTCAGCATTGCTTATTTTGATGGCACATCCTCCGAGCTCAGCCCAGGTCGACCTGTGAACCTTCCGCATCCTGTTTGCCGAAGCCCTGCTCTGCAAGCCAAGTGCGCAGGGCGGCCAGAGGCCCAACACAGCAGCCACCGGGTGCACCGGCCAGCAGATAAAAATATTCACGGCGAAACATCCTGGGGCACGGGGGTCTATATTTGAACTGATTGTATCTGCGTGTTTATCCGAGCAGGTTTGATTGCTGCTCTATGGTGCAGAGCAGCCAAAACAACCTTGGCTCCACAGGCCCGGGCTTCCCTCAAGGCTTCGGGGGGTCACTGGAGAGAGGAACCTGTTGCCCTGGTGTGACGGCTGGGCACCGTACAGTGTAGTACTAAATTCCACACCCAGGAGCAATGTTCCCCTGCTGCCCAGGACTCCTCCAAGACAGCGAGGGGGGGAGCGAGAAGCAGGCCTCACCACTGCCCAGGACTGGCATGTTCTCTGCTGACCAGATGGCATTAAGCAGGCAGCGATCTGGGAGGGAAAAACCCAAACCAAATTAAAAAGCAGGCGCCAAAATGCTCTAAGGCCAAAAAAAACCCTAAAGATCGAGGATGGTCCTGGGGTTAAGGCACTGGGCTGGAACCCAGGAGATCTGAGCTCTATTCCTGGCTCTGTCAGACTCCCTGTGAAACCTTGGGAAAGTCACCTTGTCCTCGTGCCTCAGTTTCCCACCTGTAAAATGGGGTGATGTCTGTGACATGTTCAGATTCCATAGTGATGAGAACACATAAAAGCCTAAAAATACAACCACCACTTGGCCCTTGTCCAAAGGACACCAATTCACCCATCCTGGCATCAGTTTGTGCTGGCCTGGGCCTGCCACTTCCACGGTCACGGGAGCTCGAGCCTCACACATTGGCCCATTACACAGCTTCGCTAATCCCATGCTCGGGAACAGGAGGCTTCGTGCCAACAACCCACAAGGAGTGAACAAGGGCCAGTCTGTGCTGTGCAGGGCCAGCTCTAGGCATCAGCAAACCAAGCACGTGCTTGGGGCGGCACATTTTCATGGGCAGCATTCTGGCCTTTTTTTTCCTTCTGGCAGCAAAAGCCTAGAGCCGGCCCTGGCAGCAGCAGCACGTCGTGCGCGGGGGGCGCCCTGGAGCCGCTGAGGTTCGCGCCACGAGGGAGCAGCACACGCACCTTGTGGCTGGGTCAGGCAGGCTCCAAATGGGGGACACTCGGGCTGGGGGCCGCCCTGCGGGGCACACGGAGCCACCTGCAGGTGCTGCACGGCTGCTGCCCCCAGTGCCACAGCCGGGGCTGGGCAAAGCAGCCCGAGCCGCCCAGGGACTGCGGCAGGCCGGCCAGCAGCAGCAGCGGGGCCATAGAGGGCGGGGCACTGCCGTGTGGGGCCCGCGTCCCGTTCTCCGGGGCTCAGCTCCCTCTGCGGCTACCCTGCCCCGGCTCCTCAGACCCTGCCGGAGTGGTCCCCTGGCTCTGCCCTCCCGGGTCCTGGACGGTCCTGGAGGCGGGAGCCCGGGCTGGAGGGACCCTGGGCTGAGGCGCGGCCCGGGAGCCCCACTGCTTACCCCAACCCTGCAAGCGCCGGGCCGGCTGGAGGCGAGGGGGGAGTGGGCAGAGTCAGCACTGGTGGGGGGGAAGCCCAGGACTGGGGTGGCAGGAGGTGCGGGGGGGGGGGGGGGAAAGAGGGGTGGGGGGCAGCCAAAAATTTTTTTGCTTGGGGCGGCAAAATACCTAGAGCCGGCCCTGGTGCTGTGGGTGAGAGCAGGAGTGTGGGGAAGTTCAATCGGCACCTCCTGATTCAGGAGCGCACTCCTTGGCAGGAGCTGGGAAGCACACCAGAGCTCTGTTGCCATTGCCAACCTAGGAAGCACCATGCTAACCCACCAGGGGGTCAGCCACGCAGTAACCCAAAGCACCACACTCTCCTTCACCACACAGCACTGCAGGGAACAGCACACACCCTAAATCTAGACAACCACCCAGTGCCACTTGCAGGGCTCAGCACCATGCACCTCCCCAACAGGGGCGACGCACCCACCTAGCCCTCATGGTCGTAAAGGTGAGCTTCCATAGGCAGAGCGAATGTACCGTTATTGATCTGTACCAGGGGTCGGCAACCTTCAGAAGTGGTGTGCCGAATCTTCATTTACTCACTCTAATACAAGGTTTCGCGTGCCAGTCATACATGTTCATGTTTTTAGAAGGTCTCTTTCTATAAGTCTATAATATATAACAAAACTATTGTTGTATGTAAAGTAAATAAGGTTTATAAAATGTTTAGGAAGCTTCATTTAAAATTAAATTAAAACGCAGAGCCCCCCCAGACCAGTGGCCAGGACCCGGGCAGTGTGAGTGCCGCTGAAAATCAGCTCGAGTGCCGCCTTCGGCACGTGTGCCATAGGTTGCCTACCCCTGCTCTGTACTGCAGTAGCACCTGCTGGCTCCTGACCCAGCGTGCTGGACACCGGCAGACACATCCCAGAGAGACAGTCCCCACCCCAAGGAGCTCACAATCCATGCAGGGACGTGTGCATGCGTCCGCAGATGGCCTGGAGCAATAATTCTGTCTCCTTCACTTATCTCAGTGAGGTGTCCAATGATGGCACTTTCAATCTCAGCATTAACTATTTACTTGCTGAACATCTGAGCAGAGAGAATGGGGGAAGGAAATGAGGCCTCCTGCCAGGATGCAAATGGAGGAGAGCCACACCGGCAAGGAAGGGAGAAGAAGAAAGTAAGGTGGCAAAGGCAGAGAAGCAATGGGTAGAAGCAGCAGGCTGGTAACAGAGAATCTATTCCCCCTGGTTTCAGAGTGGTAGCCGAGTTAGTCTGTATCAGCAAAAACAAGGAGGAGTCCTTGTGGCATCTTATCTCTAAGGTGCCTCCTTGTTATTCCCCCTAGAGCAATGCTAAACATGACAATAAAGCACTGACCAAAGAATAGCTGAATTCATCGCCCCTTGCCATGGGATTGCACTCCAGTGCCTGAGCAGGCTTGGTTTGTATGGAAACGGGTGTTTCCAGTTCTCATGCTCGCAAAGATACCTGGGAAATGTGAAGAGAGTCTCCAGCAAGGTCAGATGATGATCTAACAATCTCTTCTGGCCTTACAATCTATGAATCATCACCTGCCTAGGTCTGCAGACAGCAAGAAACCTTTGCTCCAAAAGGTGCGACCTGCTCCATTCATTTAAATGGCATGTTAACCCTGAACCCTAACAACAACGATATAAAGCACAACACTGATCACTATCCCACTGCTCTTCATTTTAGCAGATAGATCCAGCTGACATGCTGACCCCACAATCCCCAACTGCCTCTCCTCAGGTGCCAAAGCCTCAACTGCCCCTTCCAAGCTGCCAGCCCCCTCAGCCCCTCCCCCCCAGCTTCAACCCTACCCAAATCCACGATGCCATTGTGTGTTGCCAACATAAAAATCCATGGTGCTTTGAAACAGAGAAAGGGGAGACGGTGTAAAATAAAGTGAATGTAATAATAACCCAGGGAGGAGAGTGGGAGCTGCACTGTTGTTCGTGCTCCTAATTCGTTCATTAACAAAGCCCATTTTTAGTATAAATGAAGCTGTCCCAATATTTCGGTGAGTACGGTGGGAAGCCAGGGACCTTGCCACAGTATTTAGGTCCAGCTTCACATAGAGCTCAAGGGGCCTTGGGCCAGATTTGTAAAGGTATTTAGGCACCACTAGGCTCCTGGCTGCATCTTAAGGCACCTAAATACCTTTGACAGTCTGGGCCCTTTGACTCCAGTGAAGCTGGACAGTGCTGAAAGATGCCCATTATTTACACTTTCCCATCACCACTGGCTTGTTGTGCTGACAAAAGCTGGTGGGTCTGTCTTGGTTTGGGCTCTGTCTTACTGTTCTGCCTGCTCCCAGCAGCTGCTCACGAATGAATTCTTGCCAAACACCATGAGAGAAGTTTCCTACATTTATAAATAAGCCCAGGACTTTGATGGAAAACTCCCCACGATTAGTCAGAACACCCTGGGCAGCTAAGTGAGCACATACCCAGTGAGAAGACATATTTCAACAGCGACCATCAAAGCCGGTCTCAGGTGTACCTGTCCCTACTTCACAACCTCCATTCAATTAATGGGATAGGTCTCTCTCTCTCACTGGGGATTGCCATTCTTCCCAGCACGGACCCAATCCAGAAAGTACGGCTGAGAGAGCTGGCTTCGCAGTTAAAAAGCCACGGCAACCAGTCTTACGAAGCTGTGGGAAGAGAAGTCTCCGATTTCCAGTGCTTTCCACTGGGGATGCCAAGTCAACCCTACCCTGCATCACCACAGTCAAGATGATAGCTCCTCTCCAACTGGCAAATATTCATTGTTGTGATTACACTGACGACAGTTTAAAGTTGTGTTTCATGCATTCACAGAGCTTCAGGCCAAAAGAAACCAACAGATCATCTGCTCTGATCTCCTTATATCACAGGATCTTGTTTTTCACCCAGTTACTCCTGTATTGAGCCCAATAACTTATGACTAAAGTATATCTTCCAAAAAGGCATCCAGCCTGGATATGAGGCCATCAAGAGATGGAGAATCCACCACTTCCTTGGGAGTTTGATCCCAACTTTTCCATTAATTTGCCCAGGCATGATGTCAGGCTGACTAGCATATAGATATCACAGTCATCCCACTTGCCCTTTCTGAATATTGGCACAACATTAGCACTCTACTAGTCTTCTGGAAGTTCCCTGATATTCCAAGATGTATTAAAAATTCACATCAGCAGGCCAGAGATACCCTCAACCAGCTCTTTTATGACTCTTGGATAGAAGTTATCTGGGCCTGCTGATTTTAAAATGTTTACCCCTAGTAGATGTTTAACATCCTCCTCATTAACGAATGAACTGAAAAGTACGTTATCATCCTCAGCTAATCACCTCACGTGATATGAGCGCATCACCCTGCTTCTTTCCAAATAAAGAACAGAAATATTTATAGATCACTTTTGCTATTGCTGCATCATTAGCAATTTTACCATCTCCACCTAGCAAAGGCCTATACCATCACTGAGATTTCTTTTGTTTCTAATACACTTAAATTCTTTCTTATTATCCTTAGCCCTGCCAGCCACGGATTCTTCCCTGATGTCTTTAGCTTACCTTATCAATTTTCTACACTTCATAACTTCCCATTTATATTGATTGACAGCTACTTCCTTTTTTTTTCCCCATTTGTTATATATTGCTATTTATTTCGAATTGCTGCCTTCTCTTCACCACTGAGCCAAAGTTGTCCTCTTTCTTGATTGTTCAATCATGGCTTTTTGGCCATCTAATAAACACTTTTTAAAGAACACCCAATTTTCATTCCCATTCTTCTGTCTAAATTTTTCCTCTCAGTCAATTTTTCTCAGCCTTAGGAATTAGCTCTTTTTAAGCACCAAGAATATATATTTTTGGTTGGTAATGTCCTTTGTTTGCCCACATTGAATGTAAACTGATCATGATCACTGGTCCCTAGGCAATCACCAACTTCCAGTCCAGTGATTAATTCATCTTTATCTGTTATAATGAGGTCTAATATAGAGTTTCCCCATACCAGATACAACTCCCTTTATGTTAGGAAATTATCACCTATATTTTTTAGAAACTCCAGTGATGTTTTCTATTGGCTACATGAGACTTCCAGCAGATGTCTCCCACATTGAAGTTCCCCATGATAACACAATTGTCCCCACACACACATTACAGACAGGTGCTTAAGAAGTAACTCATCCTGTTCTCCGGTTTGATGTGGTGGTACGTAACAGACCTCCACTGGTACCCCCTCCTGGGCTCTGCTAGTTAGCACAAAAAGACTGGAACGTATTTCATCATCCTTATACGACATGAGTCCATCATCCTGCTTCTTTCCAAATACAGAATAGAAACATTTATTGAGAACTTCTGCCTTCTCTGAATCATTATTAACATAGGACACAGGTCTGGAAGGAACCTCCTGGGTCAACAAGTCCAGTCTGCTACTATCATAGAACAACCCCATCATATCATCTCATTCATACATGTATCAAGCTCCATTTTAAAACCAGAAAGGTGTCTTGCCCCCACTCCTCCTACTGGGGGTCAGAAACTGTCTTCTAATTCCCAGCCTACATTCATGCCTGCCCAGTTTATCCCCATTTGTTCTTGAACAATCATTTTAGTGTTCTAGTGATTGCTCCAGTTCATAAGTCAGTGCAGTGATCAGAAACTCTGGCGCTTTCCTTTAAAATCCCAAGTTCTTCACAGTGTGTGTGTTGGATTTTGGAGCAGATGTGGGGGGGAGGCACATGTGCTAAACCAAGTGGCAGGTTGTAATGAATATGGAACAGCAGGTTCTATCCTCCCATTTCCCTTCTCCCTCTCCAGCCCCGTCCAGTCAGGAAGCTTCAGCAGCCACTTGCCCAAACAACTAGCCAGTAAAAAACTTTTGAGAAAAAGCCAAACAATTGCAGGAATGCCAGACAGAGCATGAGTCACCTAGCTGTCAGCAGCAAACGAAGCTGGACGGCAGCCTCCTTGGCCCTTGCTCTACATCTCACCTCAGGAGGCAGCTGGTTTAACTAGAAGAGGAGTAAAGGTAGTTTTGAATGGGGGCTGCCGGCAGGCGGGAGCTGATGGGGGGGGCTGCTGACGTATTACTGTGGCTCTTTGGCTCCTTCTCGGGCTCAGGTTGGCCGCCCCTGCTCCGGGCTAACAGCACACGCAGGGAGCACAGGCAGCGCGACGGAGGAACAGGACTGACAGCACACGCACACCCAGCTGTACCTCTGACTTGTGTGCTGGCTTCTCAGATCTCTCTGCCAATGAAACAGACCAAGTCCAAGGACCCAGAGCTGGATCCCAGCGGCAATACTGAGACAGGGACGCACTGTCCCAGCCAGTGGCATTGAGCAATCACTCCACTTCCCTGTACGCGTCACTCCTCCGAATACAGGCAACAGGAGCACTTAGCAAGTATTAACCCTCAGCAGGGAGAGAGCTGCCCCCCAACCTGCTCCTTCCAGAGAGCCCCACAGACCCAGGCAGCCACCATCCATTCCTGCTCTGCCTCTGCCACAGTCCGGGCAACTAGCTGCCCACCCCAAAATGCCACACAAGGAGCAGCAAAAATGCAGCCAGCTCGGAAGGCAGCATTCCCCAGTGGCTTGGCCAGTGACTCTGCACATTGCACCCAGATAACAGCAGTGTCTTTCCAATTCAAACAGTAAGGGGAACATCTTCCTGGGGAGATCATCACCAGTTTGTGTGCGAACATGCAGGTCTGCTTCGAGCATGTGTCCACCCTTCTGTGACTGTAGCCCTTTCTGCACAGGCCTTCCACGTGGGAGAGGGGAGCATGCTAGGCATCTGTCTGCAGCAGCATGGCAGGGTTTTCCTGAGTCCCCACCACCAGTTAGCGATCCCACTGGGAGTGTTAAGTGGGTTCTGCTGACTCACGGAGGTGAGTTGCTCATTATCCATCTGGACAGAAGGAAGGTAGGAGCAGCTCCAGGAGAGGGAGAGGATATAGGATGTGGGCTGAGAGGGCTGGAGAGGAGCCCTAGGAGCAACCCAGCTCAGGGAGAAGGGCTGAGCTGAATGTTATGTTATTTTAGGGCTCAGTCACAAGGGGGGAGCCAGGATGGTCCCAGCTAGTCTCCCAACACGCCACCTCTCCACATAACCCCAGAGACAGACGCAAGCGTTTGGGATTGCAAAGGCAGCAGCTGCTCATTTGTCACCTCAGGACCAGAGTGAGACCCAGGCCCATTGTGCTGTATTGGCTCAAGCCGGCCATGGCTTTGTCTGCCTCAACACACTGCCCAAAAGTCACCAACCACACCAGGCCATGCTACCCCTTGCATACCACAGCACACTAAGACGAGCAGGCGACAGCCCGCGGCCGCGCTAAGCCGAGCGGGCGACGGCCCGGGGCGCTGGGCTGTGCTAAGCCGAGCGGGCCAAGGTGTGTTGACATAAACACACCCAGGACCCCTTTGCACTAACACACAGCAGCATCTTTCCCTACCTCATCCACAAACTTCTGCAGAAACAACTTCTCCTGGAAGGGCGCGGTCCTCAGGCGTCCTGCAAGAGAGATGGGAGTGTGAGCAGGGCAGGCAGCACCAGCCTGGCCAAACACCCCAGCTCGCTACCTGCACTCTCTGTGACAGGGAGATGAAAGGAGAGGGTGCCTGTTTTTTATTGTTTATTGAATAATCTGGGGGAGCTACTAGGCCATGTAACACCTACACAGGACAGAGAGGGAACCCCAGGACACATCAGCCCTGGCACCAGGGCCCATTAGGAAAGCATTAAAGCCAAGGAGAGCTTGGCGGCTGACAAGCATTGCCCAGACATTTCTCCGGGCCTGTGACATTGACATGAACTGTGACCATATAGATCATTGTTGCAACCACTGTTATATATTTGCAGCAAATATTGTACAAAGGTTGTCAAGTGAGGTGTCTATGACAAGGTTCTGGTTTGCTGGTTACGATGATGCTATCTGGGTGCATGGATCATTTTTGTATTTAAAGTTATAAGTATTGGCTCTAGACTGTCTGTATTTCAAACTTGTGCTGTGCTTCTGGGAGACACCCCAGACAATTTGGTGTCAGCTCTGCCTAGCCTGCTGGATGGCCCATTAAGGACCATCAGCGACACAACTGACCCATTGAGAGAAGGCAAATACACCCTGTGACTCAGCAAGGCAGGGACAGGCCTATGGACAGAACTGTAAGGTTTTTTCATGCCATGTGCTGGGCAGCTTGTGTTTGGGACAAAGGAAGCAGAGGCCACATGGCAAAAGGACTGTAAAAGGAAGCTGCATCTTCTCTTCAATCCTGCTTCTTACCTCTGGAGGGACTTTGCTACAAACTGCTCTGAACAAAGGACTGAGGACCCATCCCAGCACTCTCCCCACATCCCCATCATTGCCTGCACCTCAGGCTAAGCTTGTTGCTCCCCAGCCCACTGGAAGCCATTGTGCTGCCCTAGAACCACCCACCCGCAGCAGAAGCAAGAGGCAAACACATACATTTTGGTGTGTCCCAAAAAAATGGTGACGGCCGTTTCAAGCTTCCTCTGCAGCCCAGCTGAGGGTGGGGGAGGGTCTCCTGCTGCTCCCACTCCTTCACCCAGAGACTACTGCCTCAGAGCGAGGCCCGCTATCTTCCCCAGCACCCTGCAGTGGTATCCCACCATGCAGCTCTGAAGCCAGAAGTCAAAAAGATCCCACAAAACTAAGTGATTGGGCAACAAAATGGCAAATGAAATTTAATGTGGATAAATACAACAAGGAGTCCGGTGGCACCTTAAAAACTAACAGATTTATTTGGGCATAAGCTTTCATGGGTAAAAACCTTACTTGTTGCATCTGAAGAAGTGAAGTTTTTACCCACAAAAGCTTATGCCCAAATAAATCTGTTAGTTTTTAAGGTGCCACCAGACTCCTTGTTGTTTTTGTAGATACAGACTAACACGGCTACCCCCTGATACTTGAATGTGGATAAATGTAAAGTAATGCACATTGGAAAAAATAACCCCAACTATACATACAATATGATGGGGGATAATTTAGCTACAACTAATCAGGAAATAGATCGTGGATAGTTCTCTGAAGATGTCCACGCAGTGTGCAGCGGTAGTCAAAAAAGCAAACAGGACATTAGGAATCATTCAAAAAGGATAGAGAATAAGATGGAGAATATCTTATTGCCCTTGTATAAATCCATGGTACGCCCACATCTTGAATACTGCGTACAGATGTGGTCTCCTCATCCTACTGCAGTCATGCCATCACCCAAGGGCAGGAGCTCCTCTTTCCTACTCCTGCAAACAGGAAAGCCAGCCGTTCTGTGGAACCATGGACATGGGCCCCTGAGGACGTCCCAGCGAGACCACCCGAGGTTGGTCCCAATACCTGGCTTGCCTGGCCCTGTATCTAGCTCCAGGCCATCATTTCTCCTCCACCACCATGAACTGTTCCTCAAGAGCGGATCAGGTGATTGCTCCATCCGCCAACAATGGGACAAACACTGCTGGTGGGAAGCCCTGCACCTCATGTCATATTAAGGAACCCCTTTGAGGTGCTGGGTGGGCACAAAGTGACTGGAGAATGACACCTCCAGCCCCCTTGCTGGCTCCTGCATCAAGCATACCTGCTGATTCTACACCCACAGATAAGCTTCTTTGGACTCCCATGAGCCCTGAAGATCCAGCACAGCAACACCAGAGGGAGCCGGAGTCTGGTCTGACTCACGTGCTAACCTAGTTCCAAGCACAGGCCGTGCGCTGCCCTTACTCGCACCCACCCCCTAAGGGAGGCAGCAGGTGTCGCTGCGAAAGGGAATCGCCCTGCACAATCCCTATTCCTGGGGTGATGCACAAGCCTTAGAATCATAGAAGATCAGGGTTGGAAGGGACCTCAGGAGGTATCTAGTCCAACCCCCTGCTCAAAGCAGAATCAACCCCAACTAAATCCTCCCAGACAGGGCTTTGTCAAGCCGGGCCTTAAACACCTGTAAGGAAGGAGATTCCACCGCCTCCCTAGGGAACCCATTCCAGTGCTTCACCACCCTCCTAGTGAAATAGTGTTTCCTAATATCCAACCTAAACCTCCCCCACTGCAACTTGAGACCCTTACTCCTTGTTCTGTCATCTGCCACCACTGAGAGCAGTCTAGATCTGTCCTCTTTGGAACCCCCCTTCAGGTAGTTGAAAGCAGCTATCAAATCCCCCCTCATTCTTCTCTTCTGCAGACTAAATAAGCCCAGTTCCCTCAGCCTCTCCTCATAAGTCATGTGCTCCAGACCCCTAATCATTTTTGTTGCCCTCCGTTGGACTCTTTCCAATTTTTCCACATCCTTCTTGTAGTGTGGGGCCCAAAACTGGACACAGTACACTAGATGAGGCCTCACCAATGTCGAATAAAGGGGAACTATTACGTCCCTCGAGCTGCTGGCGATGCCCCTACTTATACAGCCCAAAATGCCATCAGCCTTCTTGGCAACAAGGACACACTGTCGACTCATATCCAGCTTCTCCTCCACTGTAACCCCTAGGTCGTTTTCTGCAGAACTGCTGCCTAGTCACTCGGTCCCTAGTCTGTAGCAGTGCATGGGATTCTTCCGTCCTAAGTGCAGGACTCCGCACTTGTCCTTATTGAACCACATCAGATTTCTTTTGGCTCAATCCTCTAATTTGTCTAGGCCCCTCTGTATCCTGTCCCTACCCTCTAGCGTATCTACCACTCCTCCCAGTTTAGTGTCATCTGCAAACTTGCTGAGAGTGCAGTCCACGCCATCCTCCAGATCATTAATGAAGATACTGAACAAAACTGGCCCCAGGACCGACCCTTGGGGCACTCCGCTTGAAACCGGCTGCCAACTAGACATGGAGCCATTAATCACTACCCGTTGAGCCCGATGATCTAGCCAGCTTTCTATTCACCTTATAGTCCATTCATCCAGCCCATACTTCTTTAACTTGCTGGCAAGAATACTGTGGGAGACCGTATCAAAAGCTTTGTTTAAGTCAAGGAATAACACGTCCACTGCTTTCCCCTCACCCACAGAGCCAGTTATCTCCTCATAGAAGGCAATTAGGTTAGTCAGGCATGACTTGCCCTTGGTGAATCCATGCCGACTGTTCCTGATCACTTTCCTCTCCTCTAAGTGCTTCAAAATGGATTCCTTGAGGACCTGCTCCATGATTTTTCCAGGGATTGAGGTGAGGCTGCCTGGCCTGTAGCTCCCCAGACCCTCCTCCTTCCCTTTTTTAAAGATGGACACTACATTAGCCTTTTTCCAGTCATCCTTAAAGGCCCCAGCTCACCCCTCACCTTCCAGTGGGCATTTGTGGCACCAGTTAGTAGGAAAACCCTCGCCACTAGTAAGGAGAGCAAGTCTGAGCTGGAATCACTGAGATTACAGAGCCTGGAGCACCTGACATCAGTTTCCAGCACTGCACTTCTCAAGGGGGCTGTATAAATAACCAACGAGACAGCCTGCTCTCCGTTCTCAGGCCCGCGCGGCATGCAGAGAGCAGTGTGTCAGACAAGCAGCACTAGGCCAGTTCCCAGCTACCTAGTGGATCCTGGGGAGCTGGTCCGGAGCATAGAAGCCCTCTGATGTGCAAGGGAAGCTCTTTGAGGAAATCAGGCCATGCTGGTGAAAAGCAGAGCATCCCCCTCTTCCCCCTTCGTTAACACTGCCCTCCAGCCCAACACGTGCGGAGCCTCTGCCAGCTGTGAACCGAATCCACACGCCAGAGGCATCGCCAGCCGAGGGTGGGACCCAGAACCCCTTCCAATCACGAGGGACTCCACCCACCAGCGACAGCGCCGCCAGTCCTTATATCACTGTGCTCTGCCAGCTGGGGATTAAACCCAGGCCCCTCATTAACATCTCAGAGGCTCCACACTGGAAACAGACCATGCGTACAGCCACGCTTCCAGTGTTCTTCTAAGGAAGCTGAGGGGAAGAGCCGGGAACCCCTGGTTCCTCTCCAAGTGCTCTGCAAGCTACTGCATGTGGGAAAAAAGCCTGACTCTGCTCCAGTTCCTTCACTAGCTGGCCTTGGATCCAGGCTCCTGGTAAACAGCCAGGTACTCTAAGTAAAGCAAAGAGCCCCTTGGCGACTTCCCAAGTCCTTCGGCTACTGGTCAATGTCCATTCCTCCTCCCCCTCTCCCCTGGGGACTACTCCCAAGGCTTCTGGCTACTGTCTGACTGCTGTAGCAGCTGAACATGAAACACAAGCCTCGTTGGGTAACAGCCAGACTGAGCACTTTGTGCCAACCCTGTGCAGGGAAGGAAACTCACTCCCTGCTCTCTCCAGCCCTGGTTTCCCCAGGAGTGGAACAGCCCTCCATACCTCTGCTGAGAGCAGCCCCGCTCTCCCTGTAGTCTTCAATCTCAGCATCCTTCTGCACCAGGAGAGATGCCAGCTCTTGCAGCTGGTACTGCAATGACAGGCTCATCCTGATGAGAGGCCGCACAAGATGACGGGAAATCTGGGTGGGAAAGACAAAACAGGGAAGGCCAAGAAGGGGACTTAAACTGTTTCTAGAACAAAAGTGGTTGAAGCAGGTCAGTCGACAGCAGCAATGTATTAGCAAGAGCTATAACCAGAGTTTACTCAGGACTTCTCAGCGCTCACCAATCACAGGAATGCCTGTCTGCCACTCCAGCATCTACCAGCAAGAGGCACTCTATGGAACAGGTTGTGCAGGGAGGTCTCTGTCATCCCTGCCTCTCCCAGTAGGAGGCACTGTAGGGAATAGTATAGAAATGTTGGCTGTGAAAGGAGCTGTAGAGAAGGGGGCAGGAGCTCTAACTGTGGGATAACTTCCATCTACCCCAGTCCCAGCCTCTCCCAGCAAGAGGCGCTGTACAAAACAGCACAGGCAGTGAGGAACAAGATGGACATATGGTGGAGAAGGTTCAATATAGGAGACACTCCAACTCCACAGACAGCTATGGGAGTGGCAGGAGACAACAACAAACTCCTTCGGTCTGATCAGCCCACTGAGAGCTTCTGTAAGCAGCACAAACAGGCCCCTCTGAGCCTCATGCCCCCCCAGCCCCTGTGGGCCCCGACGTGAATTCTGACACTGGAAACAGACATGGCTGGGACTAAAAAAAATAATAAAAAGTAAAAGGAACCGTGCTGTCAAATTGCAGCTTGAGGAAACAGAGGAAGTTCACAGGAAGATGAGATCAAAGGCATGAGGAATCTCTACCCCCAAATCCTATCCAGGCCCTTGCTGCTGCCCCCCATGCACCCAGCCCAGGCCACCTCCTCCTTGCCCAAGGCCTCTCAGTGCCAGCAGCGTATTACCGCCTAGGCCGACAAGGTGTCCTGACAGTGATGCCATATTCACTATATCCCCATGTCCGGGGCTTGGGTTTGCAGCACAGAATGAGTAGGGTTTTCCTAGGCCTAGGGCGGCAAATTTGCAGGGGCAGCAAATTTATAATAGCAGCATTTTTGTAATCGCGGCATCAGTGACGCCGCGATTCTACCAATCATAGCGCGTATTGAAACCACCAAATGACGGCGCGACACCATTTAGTAAACATACTCACGAGAATCCTAAGCGTTAATAATATGACTGGAAGGAAGAAATTAAGCAGTTCTCAGTTTTGGATCGATGCGCAGTCCCGCGCTATAAGCGAAATCGCGCTATACAGACGCGCGTTCAAGCAAGGATCCGCTGTACTTGTAATTTTATTTATAATAAAACTTGTAAATGTTCAATTATTTTAATGATATTTAGATTCATTTTAGTTCAAACAAATTTGTAAAAAAACTAAAACAAGTTCATATGAGGCCGGGGGCGGCAAAATCATTAATCCGCCACTGCTCAGTGCAGAGGGTCCTGCCCTATTCCTCAGTGTGCACTGGATGAACCCTGCTCCGCCTCGCCCCAAGGGCACTGTCTCCAGGGAACACACTCTCTCTGCAGCTTCCTGGCCCTCACGTCAAAGGGGTTCAAGTCAGGCCAGGCCGAGCTCTGCTCCCAATGGACCATCTCACCCAACAACTCCAGTGAGATGGACACAGGAAATAGCCCCCTCACTGTCATCTGTGGGATAGCCTGGGCAAGACCCATGCAGCAGGGCCCAATGCACCCTCAGAGCCTGTTTGACAAAACCCTACTCATTCTGTGCTGCATTCTTATCAGCAAACCCAAGCCCCGGACATGGGGATATAGTGAATACGGCATCACTGTCAGGACACCACAACCCGGAGAGGCCCTGCATCCATGGCACACTCACTGCAGAGAGCTGGGGGGTTGAGTTCTGCAGCCTCCCTTCTCTTTCAGCCAAAGGTTCAAGCCATGGACACTACAGGTCCCAAAATGCAATGCGGCCTCCACTCGGGTCAAGACGCTGGGACCTGTGGTCCCCATGGGCCATCCCTCCACTTGCAGAGCTGAGGGCGGGAGCAATCTGCTCCACTCTAGGCCAGTTCAGCACAGGCCTCAGATTCTTGGGGAGCGGCTGAGCAAAGCCTGGGCCCCGTTCCTGCATTGCTAACAGTAGCACTTAGCATTATACAATGCTTCCCATCGCCTAAGTGCTTTACAAACATTAATCACAATATGAACTAACAGGACAGTGGCAGCTGCTGGTTCACAGCTCGCTCTATCACTCCGATAACGCTATGGGATTCATACCCTCTTTGAAGGGCAGGAGAATGAGGGATAGCTCAGTGGTTTCCAGAGCCATGTGTCCTGGCCCAGGTGAGCAGCATGGGTCTGCCCCACATCCCGTGCTCTTAATGGAACCAGAGCTAACATGGCTCCCCTTTTGTTACTTCTCCACCTGTGCACCAGCAGAGATGGGCACGGCTCTGGGAAGGTCTTGCTGCTGGACAGCCAGCAGCGGGCACTGACAGACGGGGCGGGTTTTGGTAGGCCCCATTTGTTGTTTGTAAAAGGATTTCAGGGCTGGTGAAAGGAGCTGCAATGGCAGCGGGAGACTGACTCCTCCATGTACCCCAGAAAAGGCACAGCCTGGAGTAGCTCCACCCCTGAACACAGACAACAACTTACAACTCTGCTAGGGAGGATGAGCCTGTGGGGTGAGCTCTGTCCAGCCTCATCACCCTTTCAGTCCCTGGCATTGCCAGTGGGTCAATAGGTGCCCACCGCATGGATGGATTCTGAGGACGTCTGTCCCACTAGCCACGGGACTGAGACCCCAGCTCTGCTCTTTTTAAAGAAAAAGGGGAGAATTTTAAGTGCAGATATTTCAAACCCACATCAGAACTTTCAGGCAGGTCCAATATTGGTCTGATCAAAGGGCCAATGCCCTTTAAAGGGGCCCCGCCAGGGAGCCTCATCCTGTCCTCTTGCTAGCTGTCCTGTCCCACCCTTCCACAGTCATGCTGAACAGATGGGGAGTTTGTTTTGTACATGGTATTACAACAAATTTTGCAGCAGAGTGGAACACGCACACGCACTGTCCCAGCAAGTGGCACTCACAACCTGCCTAGGAGGCCCCTTCCCAGATACAGCTGCCTCAGCTTCTCTAGGGCAAGTCACAAATCCATCCATCACTTGCCTCTCAGCTGCCTCTGTTGACTAGCAACAATTATTAGTTAGGTGCACAGCACCCTCTGGTGCACACTGGACACCACTACAATTTAATCAAGCTACAGAGAACACACAGCCTTAAAGACAATTGTATGTAAGAGCAAAGAATGCCCCAAATTTCCCCTATGCATACCACTGTGGACGAATACACTCCTCACCTGCAGAGCCACTGAGACAGCTGGAAGTGAAGCCCTCACAGGCCAATTTGTTCTATAAAAGAACAAGGGAACGTCCAAACAGGGGTGTGTGCAAGAGGACAAGCAGGGGCAAGCCACCCATCAGTGAGGGGCACAAAACTCTTCTGGAGCTAGGGCAGTACTGGGGCCAGGGCAGCTCCTCCAGCCCTGGGGCCACAGGGGAGATCCAGCTCCTCTGGCTGCCAGGAGAGAGTGAGCTTCTCCAGCGGCCGGAAGGGGGGGAGAACTAGCTCCTCTGGCCATGGGGGCACAGGAAGTGCCCCTCCAAAAGTGACCAAATCTTTATTCCTGTACACACCCCTACATCCAATTAAACTGAAAAGCAGTGAATTCAAAACTGATCAAAGGAAACGCTTTTTCATAAGACACTCAATTAGCCTGTGGCACTCATTGCCACAAGAAATCATCAAAGCAGCATCAGCTATTTATATGGATAATGGGAACATCCAGAGTTACAACAATAAGGATGTTTTTTAAACCCAATGTTTTTGGCAGGGCTATAAACCTTCATTCTTCAGGGCACGTGCCAATCTCTGACCTAGGGACAGCCATTCCATCACTGCCCACTGCAGAGTTCCCTGCACCTCCTTCTGAGCAGCTAGGACAGGCTTCTGTCAGAGGTAGGAAACTGAACTGGAGGAGCCCTGCTCTGGGCCAGCCTGGCCATTTGTGTTCCTAACTAACCCAGCACCTGGTGTGCTTGGTTCCTGATTTTCTTTCTGGTCCGAGTTTGGAATCTCAGACTGAAGCCTCCTAGCTGTTTGCATGGTGCCACCTACTAAAAGTAATTACCCCAAACAAACAGCCTCTTCCATCCCGCAGGTACACAGAGCATTGTACAAAGGTCAAGAGACATAAAAGCACAGACCAGAATCACATCCCCCACCAAAGAATCCAATGAGACAACATCAAGCAGTGCTGCAAAACAGTTTGGCAGGAAGTGAGCAAGCCTTGTTTCCCAGCTGGAACTGCAGGAGGAGTTTTGGGAGAGAACAAAGCCACTCGGAAGCGCTGCAAGAGCTGGACTGTTAGCTGCAAAGCCAAAGCACCTTTCATTACCAGGTGGCCAGAGCCTCAGTTTTATGTTTCAACCAAAACACAGACCTCTAGCAGCACAGCATTGCTTAGCACTGCACAAAGGCATTGGGGTCAGCACTGGATCCAAGAACAGAGCACCCCCACTCCCACTCCTTGCAGCGTAGCGTGCCACCTACTACCACACTGGGGCCCTACTCCTTACTGAGCCAGCCACCCCACTCCTTGATTCACCTACACATTCCTTAGACTAGGACTTGCCTCCCAGGCCTGGCCCCCATTAACTTACATTGGAGAGGGTTCAAAGAAGAGCCACAAGAAGGATTACAGGATTTGACAGACTCAAGGAACTCAATCTATTTAGCTTAACAAAGAGAAGGTTAAGAGGTGATTTGATCACAGTCTGTAAGTACCTACGTGGGGAACGAATATTTAATAACGGGCTCTTCAGTCTAGCAGACAAAGATAAAATACAATCTAATGGCTCGAAGTTGAAGCTAGACAAATTCAGACTGGAAATAAGGTGTACATTTTTAATGGGGGAGAGCGATCAACCATTGGGACAACTTACTTGGGACATGGTAGATTCTCCATCCCTGACAATTTTTAAATCAAGACTGGCTGCTTCTCTAGAAGATCTGCTCTAGGAATGATTGTGGGGGGCATTCTCCAACCTGTGCTAGACAGGAGGTCAGACTAGATGATCACAATGGTCACTTCTGGCCTTGGAAACTACAAAACTCTGCTTAGCTTGAGAGTTCCAATGGAGGTTTGACTGCAGGACAAGATCGACACCTAAGCAACCAAGCATATGCCTCTCCCTACTCCTCCTCGCTTGTATCTCATCATGCGACCCCACCACTCCACCCCGCCAGCAATGCCAGGCTCCATCACCAGCTTCGCCCACAAGTCCCATTGCACTTTCTTCCATGGTGACCCATACGCAGGGAACTGAGCTAGTCCATAAAGCCGCCACCCTGGACATCTTCAGATCCCTCCCCTCTTCTAGGCAGGTGGCTTGGGGGGCCCCCCCAATACCCACTTGGCTCATGGCTAATGACTATCTTTGTCCCAGCTCCCCTTGTTTGCTACATCCACTTCTTGTATCTCACTTAGATGGCAAGCTCTTTGGAGCAGCGACCATCTCTGACCCTGTGTTTGTACAGCGCCCTACACAGCAGTGCCCTGCTCCTGGAGGAGGCCTCCAGATGCTATTGTCACACAAATAATTAATGCAAGGAATGAATACAAGGCAGTGCTATGGCCTATGCTAGATACTCAACAATAGTCCCTTCTGGCCTTAGTATCTATGAGTGGCTCTAGGGAACAGTGCTACACAGCCCCGCAGCTCTTCAGCTCCCTCCCCATCCCTGCAGGGACTAGGCAGGGTACTTGGCTTTTACCGACACCAACTCAGGAATCCCCCCAACACCCCTGGGAGGCGGGGGAGGGGAGAATACTCTTTCCCACAGGAGGTGAAACTGTGGCACTGAGAAAAGCAGTGACTCGGCCAAGGATACATAATGAGCCGGTGGCAGAGCCAGTGTCAGAACTCAGGCCCTTCTACCGCCCAGCTTGGTGCTCATTCCCCCGGCTGCACTGTTTTATTATTAAGGTTATTGCGATTGCTGTGCTGGGTGCAGCACACACACAGGCAGAGACAGGAGGGGGGGACAAATTCCGGGAGGTTTCATCACATGACATTATCTTTAATTAAAGCCTAATCTTTAATTCCTGGCTTGTGTTCCACTGGATTGTAGTCTACTTTTGTCTGCTAGGCTGAAGAGCCCGTTATTAAATGTTTGTTCCCCATGGAGGGTTGGCGACCCTAAGAGATAGTCCTTGGCCGGTGGAGCTGACAGTCTGACCTGAGCAGGAAGCAGTAAGTGGCTGTGTCACAAAGCAGGGGAGGGGAGCAAGGGTCAGACCAGGTGATGCAGGCAATTAGTGCACACCTTGGTAACTCCACAGCCTCCACAAGATTTTTTAAAATCAATTAACTCAGCTCCCATCAGTGACTGGCTAGTTTTGCTGAGCATCTCAGCAGGAGGGGCAGGCATGTGGCACATTGCAGAACCTTTTCCTCACCATCTCCACAGCAGCTGCGGGGCAGTGGAAATCCCAGTAGAAGGGTAGTCCGGAGAGCTCACTTTTCACATGGATGGTGAGTTTGCTGGAGGTCTGTTGGCAGGAGAAGGAGTTGGCGTCGCTCTCTCTTCCTTCCAGCAAAGGGCACATCAGGTTGCTCAAGCGATTCAGGAAAGACGACACATGGGCTGTCAGCCGCTTGTTCAGCTCCTAGGAAAGCCCAAATGGAAAGGTGCAGTTAGTGGGAGCCACAAGAGACCCCAATGTTAGGCTCACTCAGATCGGGTAAAAACCCCAGCAAATAGGGTCCATCCCAATTCATTCTGTCCCAGGGCTCCCCACTCTAACAGTCCATCCTTGGGACTGTCACTGCAGGCAGCTTAGCCACACGTCCTCCTTCACCTTCCCTTAGCCAATACAGAACAAAGCCTCCAATGGAACAAGGAGGACTGAGAGCAACAGACTCCCATCTGGTCTATGCTCGACAAAGAACTTTCCTCACCAGTTCTCCCCATGCCCGTCACGCCTGGGATCTGGGCGTTTCCTCCTGGCCCACCAGATCCCCAGCTCTGGGCAGGTGGAGTTCGAAAGGGCAGGATGTAGAGGGCATAATGAAATTTTATCCCCATGTGGTTCCTGGGATGCCTTCTCCAATATCCCACTGCCCTCCCATTACCACCCCAGGGCTCTCCTGCGCTAGGACACCTCTCAGCTGCTCCAGGCTGGCTGAGGAACTGTTACAGCCTAGCCCACCTGCCAAGACAGACAAATGGGAAGCGGCCATTGTAGTATATGGGAGTAGCCAAGACACCTCTGCCCATCACCATCCACTCCCCAGCAGACGCCACACTCTATAAAATACTCAAACATTAAGCCCAGTGATCGGGGTAACAGCTCCCCCAAGGGGCTCCAAACAGGCCCTGCTCCCATTTGCCCCTTGGCCCGGAGACAGAGGGGACCTGGAAGAGAGGCAGATGGTCGCTTGTGCTACCTGGCCTGTTTCTGAAACTATAGAAGATGTGAGTGACATCATTAAAACGAGCATGTAACTGAGGCTGCAGAAACTGCCAGGGTAGCATCCCTGGAGGAGCGGTCCTGAAGAGGAAGCTGCTGGTAGCCTCTGACCTGGCCACTAAAGCTAACAACCGTCTCTCCCTTGATGGCCATACCCAATTCTATGGCATCACAATCACCAGAAAGATGGGGGAAGGAGGACAGGCTGCCAGAGTGAGACACTGCTAGTGCACTGGCCTTGCACCCCTGGAAACAAGCTTCCATCCCAGCCTACAAGGGAAGTGCGTCTGATGGCCTCACCCCAAGCGATCTCTCTCAGAATCACAGAACCACCAGTTTGGTACAGTGTCTGAGGAGGAGGGATCCAGGACTGGAACAGCCGGAGGTGCTGACTCAGAACTGAGGGGCACTGACAGAGCTGTGGGGAAGGAAACCAGGACTGGAATAGAAGGGAGGCTGCAGATCAGGATTGAGGGACATCAGCAGAGATTAGGTGCAGGAGCCCAGGACTAGCATAGCAGTAAATGTTGTAGGTCAGAATGGAGAGGAATCAGCAGACCTGTGTAGGGCTTCCCACATCAAGGCCTTCTACCCTAGTCCTAATGAAGCTGTCATCCCCCCTCTGCGCGTTCTATAAGCTCATGCTGGAATGTTAGCTGGCTTAAGCATAAAAGGGGGTTTGTGGATTTTGCAAACCTCATTCCAGACTCACCTTGGACCTTTTCCCAACGACATCCGTGTCTGCACGCTCATACCACACACTGCTGAGGTCAGAGATCAGCAAGACGTAGCCGGTTTCTCTGAAACAAGCCTTGGCAATAAAAGTGGATTCACCAAAGCAAACTGAAGCCCAAGGCTGTGTCAGGAGGTTGCTGTCTAGATCCTCGGAGCCCTCCATCCTGCAAGAGAGCAAACAGGCTTAGACAGCAGCACTCCCAGCAAAGGCAGAGCACAACTTCCACCAGATCCCACTCCCTGGAGAGAACATGCTCCAGGAAAGCTTACGTGCCTCTCTGAGAGACCTTTGCATCCCCACTGGCTCACACTAGCCCTGAGGCCTGCAGCTGATGAAACCAAACCAACTCTGAACACAAGCATCATTTCATAGTGACGCCTGGCCTCAGCTCCTTCCATGTGCAGCTCAGAAGACAGGTAACAGGCCCCGTGGGCTGGAGAAATGTACCATTACAGGAGTGAATGAATGGCCTGCCCAGAGGAGACAATTCTTTGGCCATTTTGCATTGCAGTTGCTATTCCATTTTAAAATAAATAATGCACTGCTGGTTCTCAGAGAAACAAGATGGGCAGTGCTAATGATGACCTTCGAAACCTCTGTACTTGGCCCAGCATTTTCTGCCCAGCTTCTCCTCCTGCCAGATCTCATAGGCACATCACAATCCAGTGTTTGTGAATTCCCAATCACAGGCGCTACCCTGACAGCACAAACAGTGAGTTATAATCTCACTGCAAGGACAAACTGGAGGAGGAGATGGGCCACTAGCAAACTATTATTTGAATCGCAGTAGGGATCAGGGCCACGATACACGAGATGCTGGACAAACAAATCTGGATCAAAATATCACATATAGGGTGAAGGGGTTTGTGTTTTATAGTAACCAGTCCCAGGAGAGTACTACAACGATGACAACTCCCAGCATACAATTCTCTTCTTTAGTCCAACGATGGAGCATTGCATGCTGGGACCTATAATCCCCACAGCCTGCTTTTGAGTATTAAAGATGACTGGCAAAAGAAAAAGTATGGGCTTGTGCCCCTTTCTGTGTCTTTATAAAGGACAAGGATGGCTCGAGAAGAGATGGGTCCCACCCCCCCCCTCTTAAAAAAAAATAGTTCTGAGGATTGTTTTTCACTAGAAATTCAAGTCCCATCTGCTTTTTTCCTAGGAGATGCTGTCGGAATTGATAGAGGTGCCAATATTCTGTCTCTGACAGTGGCCAGGACCAGACACTTTAGAGGGAATGAACAGAACAGGGCAATTATTGAATGATCCATTCCCTATTGTCCAGCCCCAGGTTCTGGCAGTTGGAGGTTTAGGGACTTCCAGAGCATTGAAACCAGTTATACTTTTGGCCTTCACAACATCCCCTGGCAGTGAGTTAAACAAGTTGACTGTGTGTTGTGTAAAGAAGTCCTTCCTCATATTTGTTTTAAACCTGCTGCCTATTAATTTCATTGGGTGCGCCCTGGTTCCTGTGTTATGTGAAGGGGTAAATAACACTTCCCAATTCACTCTCTCCACAGCAGCCATCATCTTATAGACCTCTATCATATCCCCCCAGTACGGTCAGGGACCCAGCCCCCTGCTGCAGGGATCCCTAAACCTCCAATTGCCAGGGACTGGATGACGGGATGCCGTATTCAATGAGTGGGTGTCACATAAGTGACTGCTATTCAGACTGCTTTAAACTTTTCCTTCCCTTTATTCCTGTTCAAATGTGCCTCATATGAGAAATACTTGGGAGGAAAGACACCCAGTCCATGGATGCACATGGGGGTGGGGAGTGGGACAGCAGGGGGGCCTCCACAGGCCAAGGGAGTTCAGTGCTCCCCGCCCTCACCTCACCCCCCAAAACCTCTTCCCCTCACCCCCACCTCACCCCATCTTCCCTTCACCGCACCCCCAACCTCTCATCTCACCCTGTCCCCCAGCCTCCCAAAACCCCTCCCCTCACCCCCCAAAACCTCTTCCCCTCACCCCCACCCTCACCTCACAAAACATCTTCCCTTCACCTCACCCCAAAACCCCTCCCCTCACCCCCCAAAACCCCTCCCCTCACCCCCCAAAACCTCTTCCCCTCACCCCCACCTCACCCCATCTTCCCTTCACCTCACCCCCAACCTCTCATCTCACCCTGTCCCCCAGCCTCCCAAAACCCCTCCCCTCACCCCACCAAAACCTCTTCCCCTCACCCCCACCCTCACCTCACCCCACAAAACATCTTCCCTTCACCTCACCCCAACCTCTAACCTCTCACCTCACCCTGGCCCCCCGCCCCCCAAAACCCCTCACCCCAGGCGCCGAAAACCCCGCCCCTCACCCCCAACCTTCCCTCATCCCCCAAGCGTCCTGCCCTCACCTCACCCTACAGCCCCCCCAAACCCCGCCCCCCAACCTCGCCTCCGCCCCCCCAAGCCTCCTGTCCGCCCCTCAGCTCACCCCCCAACCATCATCCCAGCCCCCCAAACTCCCTCCGCCCCGCCCCCCGCCGTACCGTGCGCGCCGCCCGGCTCCCGCGTGAGGCGCCGCCCGCCCGGAGGAGGAGACTCCCCCACGCGCGCGCGCTGCTGGAGGGGCGGGGCCGGGGGCGGGGCCAGGCAGCCGCGGCGCGCGGGGGGGCCGTGCCAGGCGCGCGCACTGGCTGCCCTCGCGCTGGGCGGGGCCTGCGCTGCTTACCCGGGCGCGCGGGCGGCTCTGCTCGCGGGGTCTGGGGAACTCCCCGCCACGGGGCGGGTTCCTGCAGCAGGGTCCAGCAGTGCTCTGGGGTCCCCGAGCCTCCCACGAGCTGGGGGTCGGGTCACTCGTCATTCCCCCTGCACCATGGGTCTGACCCACCGGTCCTACAGGGACCCTGGCAGGGCAGCGGCTGATCCTAGGTCTCCAGCCGAAACCACAAGGCCCTGCCCCACTGGTGACCGTCCCCCCACTGGGGTGCACACGCTGCATGTGCTCAGCCTGCCTAGGCCCAAAATAGGGGACGTGCCACGACGACTATTCGTGCGGGAAAAGTGCAATGCAGTGGTCGGCTCCTGGGTGCAGCAGTTCCCAGCCTTCAAGGCCCGATCTATCACGCCTAAGTCTCAGCCTCGCTCGGCAGCCCACCACCATCCTTGGGATCACTGGCGTTCCAAATCCTGCCAGCCCACGTGCCACCTGTCTGTGCCCTGCGAGCCCCCAGCTGACTGTGCGTGACACGGGTGGAGAACCGGGGCTGACTCTAATGCCAGTTTCATGATTCTTTGTTTTGGATCTGAATATTTTCCAATAACAAACGTGAGGGGGAAGCCCCAAGGTTGTGTGGAATGGAAGCAACTTTGGGACTGAAAAGAGTGACAGCCCCTGTAATGACATTTGGGAAGTGCGCACCCACTCCCATGGAGTGTGAGAGTCTAAAGGGGACTGCACCTGCAAAATAAATCACATACATTATACACAATACAGGATCACAGCGTAACATGTTATAATTTATGCAGGCATAACACAGCAGCAGGGCTTAACATTCAGACAGAGCCGCCCAAAGGATTCAGGGGGCCTGGGGCAAAGCAATTTCGGGGGCCCCTTCCATAAAAAAATGTTGCAATACTATAGTAACATGTATTTGGAAATGTAAAAAATAACTAGTGAAATACATTCAAAAATTAATTTGTAATAATTTGAAAATACACTAAATACATTCTTTAAAAACATTCAAAGCTGTAATGGGATGTCTACGGGCTGTCGCTGGGTGATGGTGATGGTTGGTGCTAATGGGCTGTCGCTGCCTGGGGGTGGTGCTGCTGTTGCCCAGGGCTGGGTGGGGAGCTGGGCTCGGTTCAGGAGTGCCCGGCTCACAGGGGCTGGGCTCAGGGATGTGGGGAGATGGGGTTGGGGGGTGCCCGGCTCAGAGGGGCTGGGCTCGGAGCTGGGGGTCAGGGCTGTGTGGGGGATGGGGTCGGGGGGGTGCCCAGCCCCGGCCCCTTACCATGCTGCTTACCCCCTCTCCCAGGAGCCTCCGACATACTCATAGGGGCCCCTGTGGGGCCTGAGGCAAATTGCCCCACTTGCCCCCCCGGGCGGCCCTGAACTCAGATACCGGGCATGACAGAGGCTGGAGCAGGGAGAGGGGGGCACTGGGGCACCTCAGCTCTGCAGGCTGCCGTCCTCTCCAGCCGCCCACGCACAAAGGGAGCAGGTTCCCCTGGGCTGCCGGCGGCGCGCGGACCCAGGGGAACCCCTGGGCTGCCGGCGGCGGCTCAGACTCCTCTCCCTCACAGCGCAGCAGCCGCTGGAAGGCTTTAAAAAAAAATTGGGGTGCCGCTTTCTGGCGCCCCCAAATCTTGGCACCCGAGGCAACCTCCTAGTTGGCCTAAATGGTAGCATTAGCCCTGACTGGAAGATAGCTAAGGTAACGCCAATATTTTAAAAGTGCGCTATAGGTGATCCCGGCAATTACAGACCGGTAAGTCTAACATCAGTACCGGGCAAATTAGTTGAAACAATAGTAAGAATAAAATTGTCAGACACATAGCAGAACATAACTTGTTGGGCAAAAGTCAGCATGGTTTCTGTAAAGGGAAATCATGTCTTACTAATCTATTAGAGTTACATAGTGTACTTAAATTTCCAGAAAGCCTTTGACACGGTCCCACACCGAAGGGTCTTACGTAAATTAAGTTGTCATGGGATAAGAGAGAAGATCCTTTCATGGATTGAGAACTGGTTAAAAGACAGGGAACAAAGGGTAGGAATAAATGGTAAATTTTCGGAATGGAGAGGGGTAACTAGTGGTGTTCCCCAAGGGTCAGTCCTAGAACCAATCCTATTCAACTTATTCATAAATGATCTGGAGAAAGGGGTAAACAGTGAGGTGGAAAAGTTTGCAGATGATACTAAACTGCTCAAGATAGTTAAGACCAAAGCAAACTGTGAAGAACTTCAAAAAGATCTCACAAAATTAAGTGATTGGGCAACAAAATGGCAAATGAAATTTAATGTAGATAAATGTAAAGTCATGCACGTTGGAAGAAATAACGCCAACTATACATACAATATGATGGGGGCTAATTTAGCTACAACTAATCAGGAAAAAGATCTTGGAATCATTGTGGATAGTTCTCTGAAGACATCTACACAGTGTGCAGCGGCAGTCAAAAAAGCAAAGTGGATGTTAGGAATAATTTTAAAAGGGATAGAGAATAAGTTGGAGAATATCTTATTGTCCTTATATAAATCCATGGTACGCCCACATCTTGAATACTGCGTAAAGATGTGGTCTCCTCATCTCAAAAAAGATATACTGGCATTAGAAAAAGTTCAGAAAAGGGCAACTAAAATGATTAGGGGTTTGGAACGGGTCCCATATGAGGAGAGATTAAAGAGGCTAGGACTTTTCAGCTTAGAAAAGAGGAGACTAAGGGGGGATATGATAGAGGTCTATAAAATCATGAGTGTGTGGAGAAAGTGAATAAGGAAAAGTTATTTACTTGTTCTCATAATATAAGAACTAGGGGCCACCAAATGAAATTAATGGGCAGCAGGTTTAAAAGAAATAAAAGGAAGTTCTTCTTCACACAGCGCACAGTCAACCTGTGGAACTCCTTGCCTGAGGAGGTTGTGAAGGCTAGGACTATAACAGGGTTTAAAAGAGAACTAGATACATTCATGGAGGTTAAGTCCATTAATGGCTATTAGCCAGGATGGGTAAGGAATGGTGTCTCTAGCCGATGTTTGTCAGAGGGTGGAGATGGATGGCAGGAGAGAGAGGGTGGAGATGGATGGCAGGAGAGAGATCACTTGATCATTACCGGTTAGATTCACTCCCTCTGGGGCACCTGGCATTGGCCACTGTCGGTAGACAGGATACTGGGCTGGATGGACCTTTGGTCTGACCCATTCTGGCCATTCTGAACTCCAAGGAGCTTCGCTGCATCTGCCCCCTCGTCCTTCTCTCGTCCTGTGTTCCAAGTTCTTTATTTGCTTTTGCTTGCTGCACTGCAGTAGAAACTGCTTCTGTTCAGAGGATCCATCCAAAATGGAGAACGACAGGCTCTTTATAAAATGGACCTCACCCAAGGGCAGGCTTTGCTAATGGGGTCAGGGCACAGAGCTAGGGTCCTCTCTATATAGCTCTAAATGGGAGAAGTTCTGCTCTTTGTCAACTCTCGAGAGGCTATATGGGACCAAGCGGCTCCTTTTACCCTCAAAGCCTTTTTCTCCCCTTTCATTTCCTGTAAACACAGGTGCACGTTTTCAATGCTGGCCTCCATTTGCAGGTGCCAATAGCAGAGTTTGGGGCCCAGAAATGGAGACCTGTCTAAGTCCAGGCTGACTTCTTGGCACATGCCCTATTCTGTTGCCCTGAGTTACTGTCATTCACTTTCATTTGTACCCGTAGCCATTTCATAACACACACAAAAATCACCCAAACCCTGTTCCAATGGAATAAATGGGCCCACAGAGTTAAAGGCATTCACTGCCCAGCATTAAACAAGGTTTGGGGTTTGGGGTTTGGCATGCAGAGGCCTCAGCCTGCTTAGTACTATGGCTAACACACCATTAAACGTCCTTTTAACCTTTCATTACAGATACAGGAAAAGAAGGAAAAAGAGTTACAGCCTTTGAAATGGGTGTGACACCCTGACACCCCGATATTTACCACCGTCATGTAATTAGGATATGCCTTATTTAGAGTGAGGTGTCATTCTAAAAGTCTTGATGTGCTAGAGAGTACGATTTCGCTGGATTGTATGTGCTATCGTTGTATGATGTTGGGCTGTGTGTGTGTTACTGAAACATGTTGTGAGGTTGAAAACAGCCACAAGCCGCCTTTCAGGTACAACAGTAAAAAGGCCAAACAATGTAATGGCTTATTGAGGAAATGCACAAGCACAGGGATTACTCCAGGAACTGGGTACAATAAAAACCTCTCAGAGACAGCACGACACAATGGGAACTGTTTCACCCAGGTCACAGCAAAAGAGCTTTCCAGCAAGGGGGAGAAGATATAAAAGGGGGAAATGACATTATGGGGGTCCTCACTGTCCCTACAACAACACACCTGGAAACACCTGAGGAACAAGGACTGAACTGGGGGAAGTGATGGTCCCAGGCTAGAAGGATCTTTAGCCTGTGTATGAAAACCTGGGAAAGCCAAGGCAACTTGTGCCTTAAGAATCTGCCAGCCTGTTCATCACTCAGGGTGAGATACTTTGCTCATTTATATCCTACCTATCTAGTGTGCTAAGCTCAGTTTGCAGTTTTTGTTTATTTACTAAGGTAACCTGCTTTGCGATGTTTCTATCACTTATAACCACTTAAAATCCATCTTTTGTAGTTAATAAACTTGGTTTGTTTTGTCTCTAAAGCCAGTGTGGAACTCATACTTGGGGCACAAAACTGTCACATCTCTCTCTCCACATTGAGGGAGGGGGCGAATTTCAATGAGCTTACGCTGTGCAGTTCTCTGTGCAGCGCAAGACGATACAATTTTGGGTTTACACTCCAAATGGGGTGTGCACTTGCATACTGGGCAATTCCTTAGCTGAGCTCTTCCATGCAGAGCTGATCTCAGCATCTGTGTGAATAGAGCTGCAGCCAGGTGTGTTTCTACCTGTGTGTGTGTGGGAAGGAGGCTTGAAAGCCAGTCACAGCAGCACAGAGTAAGGAGAACCCAGGCTGGTGGGACAAGGGGCTCAGTGTGACCCCAGTTCCAAGTGGCACCCCGGGGGGAACCCATCACAATGGGAAATTACATAACCTGAAAAAGAGTCCTGTGTAAGCCTCAAAGCCTTTCTCACCGACAGAAGTTGGTCCAATGAAAGATATGACCTCACCCAGCTTGTCTCTCAAGAATGACATAAGGCTTTCATTGTAACAACATCCCTTGTTCCCTTTAGCTGCAGAGAGTTTTTAGAGGAACCCCCCCGCCCCCATTGTCTGACAATGTCTCAGATCGGCATGTTCTTCTGTACCAGATCTGGCCAGGCTACAGAGCTTCCTTATACAGAAAACAAATCATGCCAAACCAGCTTGATTTCCTTCTTTGTCAGGGTAACTGGTTTGGTGGATGGGGGAATGCGGTGGACATAATATACCTGGAATTCAGCCAGGCTTTTGACACAGTCCCACGACATTCTGAGAAATACGCTGGAGAAATGCGGGCTGGGTGGAACTACCATTAAGTGGACACATCATTGTTTAAACACCTGCAAACAAAGAGTCACTATTAATGGACTGATGTCAGGTTGGAGGGAGGGCTCAAGTGGGGTTCCACAGGGATCTGTTCTGGATCTGGTGTTGTTTAACATCTTTATCAATGCCCTGGATGTAGGAATAGAGAGCAGACTGATCTGATTTGCACAGGACACAAAGCTGGGGGGGGAAGGGGAGGGGGCTGCCAACACTTTGGAGGCCAGAGCTAGAATTCAGAGGGATCTGGAGAACTTGGAGAACTGGGCTATAGACAACAACATGAAATTCCCCAAAGCCAAGCGGAAGGTGCTGCACTTTGGAAGAAAAGCCAAACGCACAAACGCAGACTGGGGGAGACCTGGCTGGGAGCAGCGCAGCTGAGAAGGAGCTGGGAGTCGTGGTGGGTCACACTCCCAACCGCAACATGGGTCGGCAATGCGATGCTGGTGCAAAAACAGCCAATGCACTGTTTGGTTGCTCTAACGGAGGCAGAGCCTGCAAGTCACGGGAGGGGATAGACCTGCTCCTCGGCACTGTTTGGCCGCAGCTGGAGAACTGGGTCCAGTTTTGGTCACCGATGTATAGGAAGGATGCAGAGAACCTGGGAAGGATCCAGAGGTGAGCCACAAAGATGATCACAGGGATGGAATGCAGCCGTGCCAGCAAAGCCCGAAGGAACTGGGTATGTTCCGTTTGGAAAAGAGGAGATTGGGGGGGACGGGATAGGGGGTTTCAGATACCTGAAAGGCTGCCATAAATAAGATGGAGAAAGTTGTTCTCTCTTGCCACAGGGGGCAGGACAAGAGGCGATGGGTTCAAACGACAGCAGGGCAGAGTTAGTCAATCTCAGGAGAAACTCCCTCACTGGAAGAGCAGTCAGACAATGGCACAGACGCCTCGGGAGGTTGTGGAAGCCCCTTCACTGGAGGTTTTCGAGAGGAGGCTGGAGCCGTCTGACTGGGATGGGTTAGACCCAACAAGTCCTGCATTGGCAGGGGTTAGACAAGATGACCCGTGCGGTCCCCTCTAGCCCTGTGGTTCAACACACCCCAGCTGTATTCATGGTCAGCTCCTTAACTGCTCTGCCAGGCGTGGCTCGGGTCAGCTTCAATAAGGTGTTTACACACAACTCCGCCCCGTGGCTGAGCCGTGTAACCCAGTTTTGCAAGCGAGGATGGTGGTAACTGTCATTTGGGTGAGGTGGGGTTGGAGAGAGAAGTTACCTGAGCTGTGACTGTTGCTGGTGAAGTCTGACCCCGTTTCCTAGAACACAAAAAAGGACAAACACACAGAAGAGGGAAGAGACAAGAACAGCAAAGGGAGAAGATGCCGCTTTGTTCTGTCTCTGGCGTTGACGTTCACTTCCAACCTTCCTGCTGGAAAAACACAGGCGCAGCCCACAGGCTGACCAGACACCCCGAGACCTGGCAAACTCGTACCAGGATCAGGCTGTTTAAGGCATTGCTTTTAGTAGCCTCGTTCGGGTCACAGGCTACCGGCAATGTTGCGAGATATGCAGCTTCGGCCAGCTAAGCCAGACTCTTATTGGACAGACGGCAGAAGGAGAGGGATGGAAAAGAGAAGAAATAAGGAGGGGAAGGAAGAGGACCCATGGGAGGGAGGTCTCACATCCCATGTGGTGTTTGGGATTCACCTGGAGCTGGGAGAGGTGGAGGTGTCATCTGGGTCCTGCTCTCTGGCATGGTCTGCTCAGGATCTCTCAGGATCAGGATGACGGGGCCCCAGGAGATGGTGGGGGAGGCAGCCATCATGGTGAAACTCACTCCAGCAGCCAATTTTTCTCCCCACAGTCTCTTTGTGTAACAATCCCAAAGGGGGGCGATGGCGGAACAGCCCCTCCCTGCATTATTTTGTCCACCAATTAGGCCTAGTATCTGACACACCCCTTTTGGTTCATTGCTTTTCAGTCTCACACTGGTCTTGTTTACCAGCCTTGAATCATATCAGACAGCCTCATTGTTTGGGCTAATTCAGTCCTTTGCACCTTTCCCAGTCCACATGTGTTGCAATAGGACGGTTCTTGGGACACACCAGGAACTTTCACCCTCTCTTTACAGCTGCGCTCACACTTCGGGTAAATGTGTAGGCCCAGTGATCACAACAGAGCTGGGTGTTGCCCCCGAAATCTGGACCCAGACCAGCTCTGCCCCAGCCAGCTCTCCCTGCCCAAAGGCCGCGTCGCACTGGTGCTCTCTGCTGAACTGCGCCTCGTTATTGTGCAAGTCGGAAGGCGAAGGGCTGACCTCTCTGTGGCTTGGCGGAGTCCAGCGAACTAGCAGGGATAGTGCAAAGGGGGTTGGGAACCAGCCTTCCATAGCCGCTCACGCTCATGCTAACGCCTGTCCGTTGGGTAGCTCTGCAAACGGCTGCCAGGCCTGGAACGCCCCGCTTACACCCATAGGCCCCAAGGCCGGAAGGAACCACCGGGATCACCTAATCTGGTTCCTGTACAGCCCAGGCCAGAGACCTGCCCCAACAGCATTCCTAGAGCAGAGCTTTTAGAAAAACATCATGATTTAAACATTGCCAATTGCCTCTGTGACAGGCAGGGGCTGTTCTCCCCTTGGGAGGCACCAGAACAACTCCAGCGCTGCACACAGCGGGAAAGTGCCCCAGCTCCTGGCCCAGCTGAGTTGGGGTCATCCTGCTGGGGCACTCCCGCTTGCCCTCGGCTGGGGTAAGATATTACGGACTAGGGAGTGCCGAGAGGCCCCCTGCAGTGTCATGTTACAGTCCCCTCTGCTGGCAAGGGGGGGAGTGGGGAAAAGCAGAGGGACTCGAAATCCTGAACATAAGAACAGCTGTACCGGGTCAGCCAAAGGTCCATCTAGCCCAGTATCCTGCCTACCAACAGTGGCCAATGCCAGGTGCCCCAGAGGGAGTGAACAGAACAGGGGATCCTCAAGTGATCTCTGTCCTGCCATCCATCTCCATCCTCTGACAGACAGAGGCTAGGGACACCATTCCTTACCCATCCTGGCTAATAGCCATTAAGACTTAACCTCCATGAATTTATCCAGTTCTCTTTTAAACTCTGTTATAGTCCTAGCCTTCACAACCTCCTCAGGCAAGGAGTTCCACAAGTTGACTGTGCGCTGCGTGAAGAAGAACTTCCTCTTATTTGTTTTAAACCTGCTGCCTATTAATTTCATGTGATGACCCCTAGTTCTTGTATTATGGGAATAAGTAAATAACTTTTCCTTATCCACTTTCTCCACATCACTCATGATTTTATAGACCTCTATCATATCCCCCCTTAGTCTCCTCTTTTCCAAGCTGAAGAGTCCTAGCCTCTTTAATCTCTCCTCATATGGGACCAGTTCCAAACCCCTGCCCTTTTCTGAACCTTTTCCGGGGAGAAATGGCCTCCAAGGGGCTGGAGTACATGGCGCAGAGGGGCCCTGCTCGGGGCACCTGTCGAGACGTCTGCCAGCTGGTGGAGGAGTCTGAGGCTAGCCCTTTGGATGTGTCCACAGGAGAGGGCCACACGACTCCTGGCTGCAGCTCCCTCCAGGCATGCCAGGGCGGAGAGGCGGTTTTGATTAAGCCAAGGGGTTAGCAGACATCCCAGCTCGGGCTTGCAACTGCCCTGCCCCCACCCCCTAACGAGTCACAGCCGCCTGCAGCAATGGCCAGGAGCAAGTACAAATGGGAATTATGCCCTGCCCAGCACGGTGAAAGCCGGGTCCCAGACACTCCCCGGGAGGCTGTGACGGCACCAGCAGCATTGCGGCTACTTAGCGTCAGTGCACAAACTGCCTGAGGTTCTGGACCACCAGGAACCTTAGGAGGCCAGCGGAGACCTGCCAGGCCCGCTCTGCGGGAGCACCTCTCTCTGGACAGCCTCAGACAGTGCGACCCAAAGGGGGAAGCGCACAGAGGCTGAAGCACCCCAGCTGGCCCCTAGTGAATCTGGCCTGGGTCCAGAGCAGACCTTTGCCCCGGCCCCAGCACCACAGGGCACTGGCTCTCCTAGAGGCAGCCAGTAGGAGCCGGGCTCTCTCCTCTCTTCTACTAACACAAACATGCAGCACTGGAGATGGCTGGAAAGGAAACCAGAAGTCCAGAGGTGGTTGCATCTTTTTATACAGCCCCAGCGGGGGAGGAACAAGGTCCGTGCTGGGAGCGTGGGACGGAACTGCACGCTCCAGTGGGTACAAGCTTGAAATGCAGGGAGCAAACTAACCGGGTGAAACCCACGTCACTTCCGATGCCTGCCGCAGAGGGATGCAGAGCAGGTTCCTTGGGACGGTTTCCCAGCATCAAACAGCATTGTCCCATTTGCGGCTCTTGGTCTCTCTCCATTTCCTATCTGACTCCACCTCCACAGCGCTGGGTTTCAGCAGCAGGCCTGTGGCTTCCCCCAGGGGAGCTGACCCCTCTTCCAAAGCGTGGCTCTCCTCCCTCCCCGGGCAGAGGAAGCAGAATGGAAAGGCCTTACACCTGGAGGGAGGGAGCAGCCTTCTCAGGGCCGGGGGAAGCCCGTACACCTGGCTGGCTTCGCTCCCGCACCCCTGAGGAGCGTTCCCGCCCACGCCTGGTTTCCACGCTGCCAGCTCAGTGAGCAGCCCTCGTTCTTCCAGAGTGCCTAGAACCAAGGAGGAGAGATGTGGTCAGAGAACCCGCCCGCAGGCAGCTAGAGGAGAACCCTCTGAGATCCGGCTGGCAGCTGGAGGAGAACCCTCTGAGATCCGGCTGGCAGCTGGAGGAGAACCCTCTGAGATCCGGCTGGAGGAGAACCCTCTGAGATCCGGCTGGCAGCTGGAGGAGAACCCTCTGAGATCCGGCTGGCAGCTGGAGGAGAACCCTCTGAGATCCGGCTGGCAGCTGGAGGAGAACCTCTGAGATCCGGCTGGCAGCTGGAGGTTGGCACTGGTAAAAATACTCACTGCGGCTACACCCTCCCTAGCCACTAAGCTACGCTCCGGTCCCCAGGGCAATGGAAGGTGCTGCAGAGGTGCAAGGCACTGGCTTTACCACTACCACCTCGGTGACAATAAATATCACCAGGATCCCAGGCGTCCCGGTCACTGGCCACCAGCACAGTCGGGATTGCAGAAATCCCCATCCTTATGGCCATCCCAGGTGGGGACTGGAGCCGTCAGTCTCATGGGGCTGTTGTCCCGGTGACAGTCCCCTTGACTCTCCCTCACAGCAGTCCCACAGGGGCCTCCCTCCCGCGTGTGCCCGCTGGCCGGATGCACAGGACTGGATTCCACATCCCTTGGTAACTAATACCACAATCCAGCCGCAGCAACTCGCCTGGAGCCAGACTTGCTGCCCCTGCAGCAGAGAGAGATTTAAACGAGGGCACCTGGCAATGGGTGGGAGTGTCCTCTCACCTGAGACCGTGTTCTCCAAGAAGAAGGACAAGAGGCCGGTTAAAAAGACTGGAACCGTCATCACAGAGAGGAGGAAAAGGTCCAGGCAGACCCAGCCTAGGGGGAACAACAGCAGAGTTACCCCGACCACGAGCAGCACCGCCCTGCACCCAGGCGTCCGTCGGATGGAAACGTTCCAGCCAAGGGCTACAAGGGGAGGATCAGCCCATAAGCAGGTGCCAAAGAGCAAGGAGGGTTCGGAGCCTCGCTGCAGGGTGCAGAGACTTGCCAGGGATCAGCGGCTGGAGCTGAATGGCATGGAGGGGGAGCAGCCAGCCACCAGGACTGGACTCACACAGCACGTGGTGACCCAGAGTCCAGCGTCCCGGGGGGAACACGAGAAGGAATGTGATTCCCAGGGTCGTCAGCCCCCAGTCCCGAGAGAAGGCGGCTCATACAGCACCTGTGGCCACGTATCCGGGGGCCGCGCTGAGCCACCGCGGCACCAGCAGCGCCATGAACATGGTGAAGCCGACGATGAAGATGTTCCTCCCCGAGTCGATGTTCGCATACTGGAAATACGAAATCCCGGTGCCGACGGCAACGGTGTATGTCACGCAGAGCACGCCGCCTGCAGCAGCAAGCGGAGGGGTCAGACCGGGCGGGCAGCACGTGTGCCCATTGCAGACAGGGCAAGGTGGGCGTGCAAATCCTGATGGGGGGTGGGACGGGACACGTGTGCGAATCCCAGGTGAGAAAACAGGCCTGGTATTCCTTTGCTTCAGGGGGACTGGCCTCACTTCTCCCCTTCTCCCACCCCCACTCACCTCCCAGCCTGCCAGGCCTGCACATGGCCCCCTCCAGAGCACACCCGCTCTGCTGCGGGGTCACCTTGCCCCAGCCCGCCAGGCCTGGGTTCAGGGTACTGTGCTGCCACGCGTCACAGCTCAGCCACGTCACGGGGCTCTGGTGGCTGCTGCCTGCCTGTCGCCCCCTGGTTTGCAGAGGGGGGCTCCGTGCTCCCCACCGGGCTTTGGCAGCTGCGTTTGACCGTGGCCTCATGAGCCACTCGGCCCCAGCCATCCCAGACAGTCAGGGTCGGCGCCGCCAGCGGCACTAGCCAGGCCCAGCGGGATGCAGGACCCAGCTCCTAGGGGGATGGGTTTGGCTCTTGGCTGCGATCCCGACGCCCATGGGAGTGTCCCGCAGATGTCAGCAGGGCCAGGATTTCACCCCAGCTGGCGGTCTGACTTATAGAAAGGAGCCGGCTGTGCTGTCCCTGAGGAACGTGGGTAACGCTACCGTTTATGTAGGGCCTACACAGAAAGTGTGTGAGCGCCCCCTGCTGGCTCTGCTGGAGCAGCAGGCCTTGCCGCCCCCCCCCCCCCCCGAACAACGCAGAACACAGTGCGGGGGCCAGCGCTCTGCCCTCTGCGGGGGAGGGGGTCTCCCTGGCGCCCGGGCTCAGGAGGGCTATTTACCATGAACCGCCAGTGGGATGGTGGTGAGGAGCTCTGCCAGCCGGGGGGACATGCCCAGGAACACACATGCCAATGCACTCACTTGCACAGAGCGACGCGAACTGGCCTAGGCACAAAGAGAAGAGAATGGGGAGTGGGCTGGGGGAGCCCCAGTAGCACCCTGCCCAAGCCTGCACCCCACCCCCCACCACTGCCTCTGCCCACGCTGGCCTGCCATGCACCCCGGCCCCCTCACAGCTGGCGGGCCTGGCGCTTGGGGTAGGGGGCATCTGTCTGCCTCAGCGCTCCATACACTGGCCTGAACCCCCCATTTCTGGGGCAGACCAGGGACCCCAGTCCGCCCAGACTGTCCCACAACGCAGCCTCCAGCACCCTATGTTCCACACATGGCCAGAGTGCAGTGAATGCTGGGAGCCGTCGTCGCCCCGGCCTGCACCTCTGTGAAAAGCAGCACAGCAGGGATCTGCTCTGCGCCGTGCCCTGGGCTCCCGACCCGCTGCCAGCGCAGGTGGGCAAAGCCTGGGCATCTGGGTCGTGACGTTATCCCTCCGCCCGTGCTCTGGGGCCTCCTGAATTCCCGGCACCCCGCCCTGCCTGCCCAGACCACCCTGCTCGCAGGGCACAGGCTGCGGGAGAGTCGCCTTCCAGTGCCAACAGCTGCCCCTTGAAGGGTCTCCCTTGGACCCCAGTGCCATCCCATGGGCGCTGGGGCACCGCTGGCAGGCAGAGCCCTTCCACCAGGCCCGCCGTACCCCTGCACAGAGAGAGCCTTGCCCTCTGCCCCTAATGAGCTGCCGGTAGCGCCGCAGGGGGCATCCGTGCCAGCTGAGCCGTCTGATCCGGGCCCTCGCTGGCGTGAGATGAGCCCCGGGATGGCCCCTGGTGGAGGCACACGCCCAGCTTGGGCGTGGACAGGACCCGCCTGCATGGAGGAGGCGACTCGGCCCATAACTGGGCAGCCTCGGTTATACTCTCTGCAACCCCTTTACCCGCTGCCCCGCGAGCTGACCGGACCGGTGCACTGTAGCACCAGTGGCAGCTCTGGCTCGGCCCGGCACGCCCACAGGCCCCCCCCACCCGAGTCCCCCGCCGTACCTGGGTGAGGCTGTTGGTGCAGGCGTTGGGGATGCTGGAAGCCGTGCCACTCACGCCCCCCAGCGCCCCCAAAAGGAGGCTGCCCAGCCCTTCCGTGCAGAGCCCGCGGTTGCAGGCATGCCGAGGAAGGGCGGGGGTCCGCAGCGCTCGTGGGCACAGCAGGTAGCAGCCCACGGAGTTCATGCTGGAGGTGATGCCCATGGCGACGCCCACGCCCAGAGCCCGGGAGCTAAGGGACGGCCATTCCCCCTCACCTAGAAGGGAGGGAGATAGAGACGGTCACTGGCGAACGAGGGCCACGGGCAGAGGGTGGATGGGCAGGGCCGGCCCTGTCCCTCGTCCTACCTGGGTAAGGGACTTGGAGCCAAGGGGAACGGAGGGTGCCGTTGGCTGTGGTCAGCTGCCACGTGGCAGGGCCCAGCAGGTCCCAGCGGACGCGAAGGTGGCTCAGGACTCCCCAGACAATCCAGGCACAGCAAAGCGGCAGCAGCACCTGCAGGGGCAGCGAAGGGAGCCTGAGACGGGCCCGTGAAAGCCCCGTCCCAAGGGCACACACCCCGCCCCCGCCAGAGCACCCACCGATGACAGCCACAGGCTAGAAACCCGGCAGAGCCAGCGCGGCTGCCCCAGCCAGGCCAGCGCCGCTCCCCGGAGCAGGGAGCCCACCCCCGCAATGTACCACTGCCACCAGGTGCTTTGATCTGCTTGTGGGGCAAGGGGCCAGACCCATCAGCATCAAGTCAGTGGAGCTGCCCTGACGGAGGGTCTGGCCCAGGGAGAGGAATGGGACCCCAGCAAGGCAGACTGGGTCAGCCCCCAGCTCCAGCTCCCCCAGTCTCCTGCCTGGGGCAGCGGCCAGCAGCAGACGCTGCAGAGGAAGGTGGAAGAACCCTGCAGCAGCAGATGGGGATAATCATAGACTTGGAAGGGACCTCGCGAAGTTATCTTGACCAGTCTCCTGCCTCATGGCGGGATGAAGTATTATCTAGACCATCCTTGACAGGTGTTTGTCTAACCTGCTCTTAAAAATCTTCAATGATGGAGATTCCACAACCTCCCTAAGCAATTTATTCCAGTACTTACCACCCCGACAGGAAGCGTTTCCTAATGTCCAACCTGAACCGCCCTTGCTGCAATTGAAGCCCATTGCTTCTTGTCCTGCCCTCAGAGGTCAAGGAGAACAATTTTTCTCCCTCCTCCTTGTAACAACCTTTTATGGACTTGAAAACTGGTATCATGTCCCTCTCAGTCTTCTCTTCTCCATGCTAAACAAACCCAGTTATTTCAATCTTCCCTCATAGCTCATGTTTTCTAGACCTTTCATAATTTTTGTTGCTCTTCGCCCTCTATCTCCCCCATACATCACCCCCCCGGTCTGTGACAGCTAGAGATCCGCTCAAGCCCCGATGCAGGAGGGGTGATAGCCCTGCCAGAATTTGTGTTATAATTCATTAGAACAACTCTGGAGGGTCCTGTTATCCAGAGAAATGTCCAGCCCCTTTCTGAATCGTGACTTCCTGTGGCAGTGAGTTCCACAGGCTAATCACACGTTATGTGAAAAAGTGTTTTCTTTTGGATCTCCCACCTGTCATTCTCATCCAGTGGCCTCTTGTTCTTGCTCCATGAGCCGGGAGAAGAGACACTCCTCACCTCCCTTCGCTCCACCAGGCAGTGTTTTATAGACACTGATCACGTGCCCAGTCTTTGCTCTCTCTGCACAGGAGATCTTCTCCCAGGTCCTTGATGGTTCTCGTTCCTGTCCTCTGAGCCCGCCCAGTTCTGCTCTATCCTTTCTTTGCACTGACCAGAGGTCTGCTTGTGTTGTCTAGATTGGGCCCAGCCCCCTCCCTGAGCAGATACAGCCCCGGGAGAGCCCGGACGGTGCACCAGACGTTGACGTCCCCCCTCCATGTGCATTACTTGGCCTCTGTCGATACGAATTCTCCTAGCGCTGCCCATTGCCTGGTGGGGCTGTGTCTCCCCGATGCCCCTCGCAGACCCCTTGGTGCCGACTAACCCAACTCCTCTGGGTCTAAGTCAGTCGCAAAGAAGAGAGTGAAATGCTCAAGGGGGCCGGTGCCCAGGCAGGCTGCCCGGGGCCAGTGGGGAACGAAAGTGCCGCGCGCAGCACGGGGCCTCGTACCGAAAACATGCGCAAGGCTGGGATGCTTGTCTCCACGGAGATGCCCTTGGCCCGGGTCCACGTGCAAAGGGGCAGGCGGCAGGACCCCAAGTGCTGGGAGAACAGGATGGCGAGGAGCACGAGCCTAGGAGAGACAGAGCCCGGGTCACGGCACGGCTAATGCAGGGCAGGGAGCGCCCGGGGCGGCCGGGCCCCAGCTCAAATCTATCACCCCAGCTGGCAGGCTGCACCCCGGGCAGCTCCGATAGCACCCCCTGCTGGGAGAGGCTGGGAGCTCCTTCCCCACATGTGCATGCACCATTCCCCCAGCACCTCCTGCTGGGAGAGCCTGGGAATCAGAGCGCTCACATTAGTGCCTTCTGCTGGGAATGCAGTAGCGGGGAGTTCCCCTAACACCACTCCCCACAGCACCCCCCATAGGGAGAGACTGGGCCAGAACCCCGTGTGGGTGTGACCAGGTGGCTCCGCAGGCCGCCCCAGCGGCAGGACCCCAAACTCACGTACAGCAGGGCGACCCCCCAGCTGGCCGAGCAGAAGTGGGCTGCCTCTTTGTAGGCAGACAGTCCGATGATGGAGAGGCTGGGGGCCAGGACCATGGGCCCGCAGCGCTGGGCTACCCATCCCCCCACGCCAGATACCCCCAGCGCCAGCTGCACCAGCCCTGAGACCACCACGGCTCCAGAGACCTGCGGAGAACAAGGGATGAGAAGACAGTGATGGCGGCCCCATGGCCTCCCCGAGCCTAGACCCCCAGCCCCTCCCAGAGCGATTCAGCCAGTCACTGGGTTCATCCGCTCCCTATTGCTCCTGGGACCTGACGTCTGCAAACTCCCCAACCCCCATGCACCCCCGCAGACCACCCCTACACACATCACCGCTCCACCCCCCATGCACCCCAGCCGCCCCACCCCCCATGCACCCTGCATCCCACCACTACACACACATACCACCCCCTCCACCCCATGCACCCCAACCGCCCCACCCCCCATGCACCCCGCAGCCCACCCCTACACACACACATCCCCCACCGCCCCACCCTCCCATGCACCCCACCCCCATGCACCCCGCAGCCCACCCCTACACACACACACACACCACCCCTCCACCCTCCCATGCACCCCACCCCCATGCACCCCGCAGCCCACCCCTACACACACACACACCACCGCCCCACCCCCCATGCACCCCAACCACCCCACCCCCCATGCACCCCGCAGCCCACCCCTACACACACACACCATACCCCCCACCCCCATGCACCCCAACCGCCCGCATCCCCATGCACCCCACATCCCACCCGTCCACGCCCCACACCCATCCCATCCCCACACACACCCTCATCCCACTCCTGCACACCCCCCCACACCCTACCCCCGCACACACACCCCACTCTCCGCATGCTCCCCAGGGCTGGGATAGCAGAGGCACCAACCTCTCGGAGTGACTGATTCCAGCTCCCGGGGGCGGCACAGTCCTGCTCAGTGCACTCAACAGGCACGTCTGTACCTGGAAGGGAAGGACGGAGAGACATGACCGGGCAGCCATCGGGGCTGAGCAGTACCTGGAGGGGGAGGGGCCAGGAGGAGCCAGGTAACAGGAATGGGGGACTCGATTCTTAGACATGTCAGTAGTGGGGTTGTGATGAGCAGGAGACCCACCCAGCGTTGCCTGCCGGGTGCCAAGGCAGTGGATGGCACGGGACTCCAGCGGGTTTCTGTGCAGTGCTGGGGAGGAGCCGGTGGCCGTGGCACATGGAGGTAGGACAGGAGAGAGGTCTTGGAGGCTGGCAGGAAAGAGGTTGAAGTCCAGGACTCCATGGCAGCATTCTCTGAAATGCTTCCAGCTCCACGCACAGGGCCAGGCAGAGCTCCACGTCTCCGCGCGGGGCTGAGGTGATGGGGTAGGGAGGAGGGGGGAGGTGCATTAGGAACTGGGGAATCTTTTGGGGAGGGAGGAGCCTATACAGGAAGGACGAGCTCCACCGGAACCAAACGGAACCAGTTCAAAAGGTCGCAGAGGAGGTTCTACACTACGGCCTGGGGGAAGCCAAGGTTCAGACAGAGGCATCTCTTAGGGGTGAATTGATTAACGGCGGAACTCTGTAACCTAACGAAGAGGACAGGCTAGAGGTCGGGGAAGTCCAGGTGGGAGCTGGTGAGGACCAGTCTCAGGTAGCGGAGACGGAGTCCTAGGTCAGTATAACACAGGAAGGCAAGGAAGGAGAACTCTGTGTCGCTCAGACGCGTCTCTCTCCCACCAACAGAAGTTGGGCCAGTCAGAGATCTGACCTCCCCCTCCTTGTCTCTCCAGAAGTCGAAATACCCAGCTGGGTGAAGAGGTACAGAGGGGCTGGCATTGCGTGAGGATAGTGATGTAAGAGGCATCAGAGAAATGTGCTGGAAGAATGATCATCAAAGGGTACAAAATATACAGGAAGGACAGAGCAGGCCGCGCTGGTGGGGAGTGGTGCCCTGTGTGAAAGAAACCACCACGCAGTCGAATATGGTAAAAATCTTAAAAGAATCAAATGGTCCCATAGACTCTCGGTGGGTAGAAATCCCAGGCTTGAATAATCAGAGTCTGGCAGTGGGGATATGCTACCGACCACCTGACCATTTCTGAGAGGCAACTGAGAAATGCTAAGAGAGGTTACAGAGGCTACAGAAACCAGAAAAGTCACTAATTGCCTGGGAACATGTCGCCTCCGGGCAGGATGCAGAGAGAACATTTCTAGACACCATTACTTCTTGGAGCAGCTGGGCCTGGACCCCACAAGGGGAGAGGCACGTCTTGATTTAGTCCTAGGTGGCACATAGGATCTGGTCCAAGAGGTGACTATAGCTGGATCGCTCAGTAATAGTGACCATCATGTAATTAAATTTAACATCCTTGGTGGGGGGGGGGGGCTTTTCACTTTCAAAAGGGGAACAACCCAAATTCAGAGGAGCTGTCACAAGGGTGAAATGCCTGCAAGCAGCAAGGAGACTACTTAAAAACACCACGGTAGAGGCTCAGATGAAATGCAGACCCCAAATCAGAAAAGCTCGTAAGAAGACCAGAAGACCCCCCTCCCCCCGCCATGGCTAAACAGCAGAGTAATGGATGCTGGGAGAGGCAAAAGGGCACCCTTTAAAATTTGGACATCAGATCCTAGTGAGGACAATAGGACGGGGCACAAACTCTAGCCAGTTATGTGGAAAGGTAGAATGAGGCAGGGCAAGAGAGAATTTGAGAAGCAACTTGCTCAAGACACAAAAACGAACAGTAAGATTTGTAAGTATAACAGGAGCAGGAACCCGGCCAAACAGGCAATAGGGGAACTCGACCACCATCATGCTAACGGAGCACTCAAGACAGACCAGGGTGTTGCAGAGAAGTTAAATGAATTCTTTGCATCAGTCTTCACCGCAGAGGACATGGGGGAGATCCCCACATCAGAGCTGTCCTTTTGGGGAAACAAATCTGACGCACTGTCCCAGAGTGATGTGTTAATAGAGGAGGTTTTAGAACAAATTGATAAACAGCAATAAGTCACCCGGCCCAGATGGGATTCACACAAGAGTTCTGAAGAACCTCAAATATCAAATTGCAGAACTAGTAACCGCGGTGTGTAACCGATCTCCGAAACACGCCTCTGGACCAGATGACTGGAGCATAGCTAATGTGACAGGCCTCACTACTCTGTTCGAATTGTTCGAGGGGTCAACAAGCAGGTGGACAAGGGGGATCCAGTGGATACACTGGACTGGGATTTTTGACAAGGTCCCTCACCAACGGCTCTAAAGCGAAGTAAGAGGGACGGTCCTCTCATAGATCAGTAACTGTTTGAAAGACAGAAAACAAAGGGGAGGAATAAATGGTCAGTTTTCACAGTGGAGAGAGGTAAATAGTGGAGTCTGCCAGGGGTTTGTACTGGGACCAGTCCTATTCCACATATTCATAAGAGGTCTGGAAAACAGGGTAAACAGCGATCACCGCTGGCAAAGTTTGCAGATGATACATAATTCCTCAAAATAGTGAATCCCAAAGCAGCCTGCGAAGAGCTACAAAGGGATCTCACACAACTGGGTGACTGGGAAACAGAATGGCTGATGAAATTCACAATTAATAAGTGCAAAGTGACGCACATTGGAAAACATAATCCCAGGTACGATATCTAATGATGGGGTCTAAATTAGTCCTTATCACTTGACAGAGATCTTGGATTCACCATGGATAAGGCTGCAAGTTTGTCGGTGACTTCTGCAGGGGCCGGTGGCTGCCTCCAAGGAGAGATTAAAAAGACTGGGACTGTTCATCTTGGAAAAGAGATCACTAAGAGGGGATATGACAGAGGTCTATAAGATGATGGCTGGTGTGGAGAGAGTGAATCGGGAAGTGTTATTTACCCCTTCTCATAACACAAGAACCAGGGCGCACCCAATGAAATTAATAGGCAGCAGATTTAATGCAAACAAGAGGAAGTATTTCTTCACACAATGCGCAGTTAACCTGTGGAACTCCTTGCCAGGGGATGTTGTGAAGGCCAAGACTATAACTGGGTTCCAAACAGAACTAGAGAAGTTCCTGGAGAATAGGCCCAGCAATGGCAATTAGCCAGGATGGGCAGGGGGGTCACAACCCGCTGTTCTGGATGTCCCTAAACCTCTGACTGCCAGGAGCTGGGACTGGGCGACAGGGGATGGATCACTCGATAATTGCCCTCTTGTGTTCACTCTCTCTGAAGCACCTGGCACCGGCCACTACAGGAAGACAGGACCCTGGACTGGACGGACCAATGGCCTGACCCAGTGTGGCCATTCTTCCATTCTTAAGGCTGGGTTTGAAGCTGCTTTGGGTCCTGAAATGTCAGCCGGGAAAGCCCCAGGCTGGGGCAGAAGCAGAGCGATGCCAGACTCCTGGCACTGCCAGGCTGGGGTAGTGGCATCCCAGCTAGGCCCACGTGGGACCACGAGCCAGGTGCCCTGCCCTGCAGCTGGTACGTGCCCTGCTCGGTTGCCATCCCAAGGCGCGGGTGCGAGGAGATGCCACCCGGGGGGTCGTAATCCCCAGTCCCTGCTTCTCCTTCCCTGAGCACAGCCGGCCCAGAGGGTCCTTGACCGGCAGCCTGAGGCCAGCAAGACAAACCAGCCTGGGAGTAAGAGGCAGCCTAGCGGGGAGGGCGACGGACCATCAGGGCAGCGTCCCTGGTCTGGAGGCAGGACTTGCGGGTGAGGGGCTCTGGCAAGTTACAAGGACAAAGTGTGTCTGCCTTACACCCCTGCCTCTACGAGAGCCAAGTTCAGTCGATCCCTTCCAGTGGGGAGGCGCAGAGCGCTGGGCTGGCCACCGGGCAAGGCCTGGCTCCCGCACTCCCATGTCCCTACCTGGGCCAGGCCTGGCTCCCGCGCTCCCATGTTCCCACCTGGGCCAGGCCTGGCTCCCATGTCCCCACCTGGGCCAGGCCCGGCTCCCGTGCTCCCATGTTCCCACCTGGGCCAGGCCTGGCTCCCATGTCCCCCCCTGGGCCAGGCCCGGCTCCCACGCTACCATGTCCTCACCTGGGCCAGGCCCGGCTCCCGCGGTCCCATGTTCCCACCTGGGCCAGGCCCGGCTCCCGTGCTCCCGTGTCCCCACCTGGGCCAGGCCTGGCTCCCATGTCCCCCCCTGGGCCAGGCCCAGCTCCCGTGCTCCCATGTCTCCCCCTGGGCCAGGCCTGGCTCCCATGTCTCCCTCTGGGCCAGGCCCGGCTCCCGTGCTCCCACATCCCTGCCTGGGCTAGGCCTGGCTCCCGTGCTCCCATGTCCCCCCCTGGGCCAGGCCTGGCTCCCATGTCCCCCCCGGGCCAGGCCTGGCTCCCATGTCCCCCCCTGGGCCAGGCCTGGCTCCCATGTCCCCCCCGGGCCAGGCCCGGCTCCCGTGCTCCCACATCCCCCCCCGGGCCAGGCCGGCTCCTGCGTGCCCAGGTCCCCGCTGGGCCGGGACGATATGCCGGGGGCTCTGCTCACCGTTCCTGGTCGTGTGGGGCATGTGGTGGCTCAGCACCATGGCGGGGATCAGGAACTCGAATGATGGCGCTTGAACCAAGGGCAACCTGCCAGGCAACAGCAAAGACAGATCAGCTGGGAAGTGGGGAGGGGGCTGCAAACAGGGCTGGGGCTCCTCCCCTCCCCACCCCCACGGCAGGATCCAGCGGCGAGGGAGGGGGAGCAGGGAGACAAACCCACTTGGCCCAGATGCTGGCTCCCCTCTCCCCGGGTGCCTGGGTTCAGGGAGGGGGGGCCCCCTCCTGCCCCCCCAACCCGTGGGAGTCCCCAGGGTCCGTCACTCACCTGCTGCCCAGGCTGGTCTGCAGCGCCGTGGAGACCCCACAGGCAAAGAGGCTCCGGGCCAGCAGCTCGTTCCAGTTCCGGTTCTGGTCCCGGACGGGGGGCGCTGGGAGCAGGAGCAGGTGGAAGATGCAGAGGAGAGAGGCCTGGACAGCCAGGTGCTGGAGAGAGCGAGGCCAGGGGGAGTCACTGCAGGCACCGGCTTGTGCCACTGTGCAGCATAGGGCGCCCCGCGGCTCTGCCCCCGTCCCGGGGCTCTGCCCTGCAGCTCTACCCCCCACCCCACAGCTCTGCCCCTGCCCTCCGCCCCACAGCTTTGCCCTGCAGCTCTGCCCCCCACCCCACGGCTCTGCCCCTGCCCCTGCCCCACGGCTCTGCCCCGTCCCCGGGCTTTGCCCCCAGCCCTGCAGCTCTGCCCTCCTACCCACAGATTTGCCCTGCAGCTCTGCTCCCCCCAATCCCGACCCACAGCCCCCTGTCACCCTTGCCCTGGGCTCTCTCCCCCAGCTCTGCCGGTGCCCCTCACTCCCGACCCGCAGCCCCCCTGCTAGCCCAGCCCTGGGCTGCCCCCCGCCAGCTCTGCCGGTGCCCCTCACTCCCGACCCGCAGCCCCCTGTCACCCTTGCCCTGGGCTCCCCCCAGCTCTGCCGGTGCCCCTCACTCCCGACCCGCAGCCCCTGCTAGCCCAGCCCTGGGCTCCCCCCACCCCCAGCTCTGCCGGTGCCCCTCACTCCCGACCCGCAGCCCCCTGCCAGCCCAGCCCTGGGCTGCCCCCCGCCATTGCTGTGCTGGTGCCCCTCAGTCCCAACTGGCTCCATCAGCCCTGTGCTGGCCCCTTTAACGCTCCCATCACCTGCTAGAGACTCAACCTTCCCATTTGGTAGAAACCGAGGCTGTAACCCCAAGAGCCAGCTCGGAGCGAGAGCAGCCGGCAAGGCAGAGCACCAGGTCCCAGCCCTGCGAGACCCACAGCCCCTCACATAGGGCCAGACCCCAGGGGACTGAAAATCTGGCCAGCCCCTCCCTGTGCCTCGGTTTCCCCCCACAAAATGGGGCTGAGGGGCCGAGCCCCAGGGGAAGGGGGGGTTCCTGGAACAGGGTGAGCTGCCCAGCTGCAGGCGGCCGGACTGCAAGAGGCTTCAGTGAAACGCTGGGGGAACATGTACCACAGAGCTGGGGGCCTGATCACGCCAGGCTGGTGCCAGGGCTGGGCTGGGGGGACCAGCCAGCCCCGTCTCATTCCTTGAGGGTGCAGCCGGCGGCCAGGGAGGGGCTGGACGGTCCCTGGGACTCTCGGCACTGCAGCGGAGGGCTGGGGGGAGCTCTATCTTGACCACATCCTTCCCCCAGCGCCGACGGGGATCCCAGCACCACGCTGGCACCTGCCCTGCTGAGCCGCAGGAAGTGCCAGGCCAGACCCATTCCCGAACGGCTGCCCCAGCCCCCTCCACGGGCAGAGAACCGGCTCGGAGTTGCCCCCAGCCGAGCCCGGCTCCTCATCCCTCCTGAGGATTTCCCTTAGATACTCCAGGGTCTGGGCATCGTGCCATGGTGCCGGTGCTCTCCCGCCCTCGGAGCTCTCGACCGTCCCGCCAGGCACGGTCACATCCCACCCCCCGCCCATCCCGGGCCCTGGGGTGTCAGGGCTTGTCCCTGCCCCACCGCAGGCAGCGAGCCCATCCCCTGCCAGCGGCATGCCTGCGGCATCTCTCACCTGCAGGGCGAAGCAGCAGCTTAGGCCCCAGGGGGGCGTCTTCAGCAGGGAGTAGGAGGCGCACACAGGGCTCCGGGAGGCAGCGCTCCTGCAGCAGCCCCCATTCATGCTGCCCCTTCCCTATGCTCCCTGCTTCCGTCTGGCCCAGGGCATGGCAGCCGGGGGAGGGCCACTTGCCCCCGCGGGGGCCAGAGCAGGGCTGGGAGTTCAGGCTGAGTGGAGGTGACCTTTGCCCGAGCCCCCGGCCGGTTAGCCATTAACCCGGCCTTGCAAGGAACCGCTCACTGCCTCCTTCCCCCCTCTCCCAGACTTGGTGCTGTGACCTCTAGGCAGTGCCGTGGGACCACACCCAGGGTGCACGAGCCCCAGCCCTTGGTCCGAGCCCCAGCCCTTGGTCCGAGCCCCAGCCCTTGGTCTGAGCCCCAGCCCTTGGTCCGATCTGCACCCGCTCCCCCAGCGCCTGTGCAGGGGAGATGCTGGACGCAGCCGGCGGAAGGAATCACCCATCCCTGTGCCAGGCTGGGGGACGGGCACCGCTGCAGACGGCTCCTCCTAACGGCTCTCTGCCCCCCTTGGCTGAGGACCCTCCCAGCCGCCTGGAGCCAAACGCCCCCCCAGGCAGTGGCAGAGCCCAGCTGCCAGGCCTTGGTGCTCCCCACCCACAGCCCGGGGTGCCCCCAGCAGCAGCCCAGCTTAGGAGGGGGCGGGCCAAGCCGCCCAGCGCAGCCTTTTGGGATCCTCACAAGAAGAGACTTTGGAGAAAAGCTGGCCAGACGCGAATGCCCAGCCTGGCTACCCCCCAGGAGCCACCGAGACATCCTTGGGCCTCTGCTGTCTGGATCCCGAGAGGTGTTGGAGCAGACTGGGCCAAGAGGGACCCACACGACACTGCCACTTCCCCTGGCCTTGGCTGAATCCCAAACACGCCCCCAAACTCCCAGGGGCCCTTTTTCTTCCCTCCCTTATGATTCTCCTTCTTCTCTCTCTCCTTTCGCCTTCTGTCGAACAGGAGCCTGGCTCAGCTGACCACGACGGCATCTCTTGCAGCTGCCGGAGCCTGGGACCAAGGTGGCACCAGAAAGCCAGGCCCTAAACAGCCCGATGCTGCTATGAATCTGCCGAGCACCAGGCCTGGGGTTTGCCCGCAGTGACATTGCAAATGAACGTCCACACCTGAGACTGATGCTGCGTCTCCCCTTGGGCGTGCCTGCGGCTTGGTTTGTCCTTGAGGAACGGGTAAACAGCACCAACAGCCCCCGCCCCCATCTCAGCTAACGTCTCCCCCCAGGATCAGGGGGCAGCCGTGTTCGTCTGCACCCACAAAAACAACAAGGAGTCCGGTGGCACCTCAAAGAATAATAGGTTTATTTGGGCACAAGCTTTCGTGGGTAAAAACCCCACTTCTTCAAGTTGCACTGGATTCCTTGTTGTTCTCACCATCTTTCCACCCATCTAACAGACTGTCAGACACGGGCTTTCTCTCCCCAGCTCCAGGGAAAGGGGACAGGGCTGCTGTTCCCAGGAGAGCCTCATTCACACCCATCTAGTCCAAAGGCTTGAACGGCTTTTCCTCCTTTTCCGTATCCTCAGTGCGGGGCTCGCAAGACTGGCAGCTTTGTCTGCCGGGTGCTAGCCCGGCTCAGGTCCTGGCAACCAAGCCCCAATGTGGCTAACGCGGGTTAATGTTGGACAGTGCCTGGGTCACAGTAACACCAGTGTCTCTTTGGGCCTATTTATTCCACTGAGATTAAACCAGCCCCCTGTTTCACCGGTCCCGCCCTCCCCTTCGCAACAGCCTCGTCTTGTGCCCAGCCCCGGGTGGGCACCGTGCCGGGGGCTGGCGATTTCCTTGTGTGGGGCGCTGCAGACCCAGCCCCTGCTCGGTCCGAGTTCACTTATTAACTGGAGACTGTGAAGGGAGCAAAGGGCAAAGGGGAGCCATGCATTCCCCACATTCCTCAGGGGGCAACCGGCAGCTCCTCTCCCCTGCCACCACACCAGCCATCCCAGCACTGCTAGCAAAACCAGAGCAAACCGGGCCAGGCTGCTGGGTACCCCCACCGGGGGGGGGAGGGGGGCAGTCTCCTGGGCTGGTGAGAGGGGACCAGGCCATGGGAGTCCTGACCACTGGGACCTGTCCTGATCACTCATGTTAAGCAGGGGGCAGCAGGGACTGTGCTTGGATGGGAGACCTCCTGGGACCTCCCCGTGACTCCAGAAAGTACCGCTGGGGATTCAGGAAGGGGCGCTCTCTGAGTCAGCGATTGCGGTACGCTGCTGCTGGGGACGTGGGACTGCAGGGAGCGGGAGGTGAGCTCATTGGGGATACTAGGGGGCACCCTCCGAGTCAGGGATCATGGTGCAGTCATGCCAGAAGCCCCGTACTGCAGGGAACGGCTGGGGGACTTTCTAGGTGGCGCTGTGCTGTGGGGGCTCCAGTCAGTGATCGCAGCGTGCTGCCCCCAGCACAGCAGGAAGGGACACAGGGGCCACTATGCTGCAGGCGGGGGGGGGGGCTCTCCCTTAGGATCACTATTACTAGCTGTTAAGCACCAATATGCTCCGCCCTGCACGAGAGACATGGAACAGGGCCAATCCCTCTCCAGGGGCCAGGTGCAACGCACCCAGCTCGCTCTGCCCTGCTGACCCAGACCTGGAGGAAGGAGGGGGGCTGGCAGGCTGTGCCATGGTGGGGACAGCCCCTCCACGGGGCCGTAGGTGATGTGACTCTCATAGGGCACGTCTGTTTTCTCCTGCTCTCCCCTGGGGAAGCCGGGGCAGGGGTGAAGCGTGGCTGGATGTGGGGGCGTTTCTGTCGGAGGCAGCTGGGCGCAGAACACACCTAGGATGGGGGCTGGGGTGAGCCTGGGGAGATAAGGAGCAATCATGTTGCAGGTCTCTAGGGGGCCGGGGCCGGGGCAGGACGTGGAGGAGTGTTGCTGCCTTCTGCATGGCAGAGATGTTGGGCCCGGGCCAGTCCAGCTGGGGCAATTCCTCCCCTCCCCCTTCAGCAGGCTCCTCCTTACACACCGCACTGCGTTGCTGGGGGGCTGTGAACCAGCTGCCGTGCCCCGGCCCAGAGGTGGCTGCATTTCAGTGGTGGGGGAAGAGCCCCTGGCCTGGGACCCGCTGGGGCGAGAGGCGGCGGGAGAAAGGGCGAGATGGGCGCACAGCCAGAGCTACCTTTATTGGAAGAGATTTTCATCTACAAAAGAGTGAAAAACGGATTTAAAATCCAGCGTAAAAAGAGCTGGTGCTGGGCGGGGCGAGAGCTGGCACGGCGGGTGAGGCTGGGCAGCAGAACCAGCCCCTTCTCCCCACGCCCGGCAGATCCACTCCAGGCCGTCAGGCCCCTAACTCCCCTCTGGAGCTTACAGCCCCGTCACAGAGTGCCCTGCCGCCCCTCCCCCCCACACACACACACCCGGCCCCTCCACCGTGCAGCCCAAGGGCCCAGAGCCTCATGTGCCAGCCCTGCTCCCCCCACCCTCCACGCTGCCCAATGCAGCAGGGGGTCGAGATCCCAGCTTCACTGGGAGGCACCAATGGGGCACGGGTGAGCAGTGCCCTCCCCAGACTGGCACCCCTGCTTTGGGGCACCCTAATCCCCCAGCAGAGCCGCTGCACCCCACAGCCGCCAAGCCCCCATGCCAGCCCCAGGCAGCCCCACCACCCCTGCACTCAGCCAGACCCTGCCCACAGCTGCCCCCGCCCAGTAAAGCCTGAAGAGTCTGGCAAAGAGAAGCCCGACCCACGGGGTCCAAACGCTGGCTTGGAACTAACGTGGCGGCCTGGCCCTCCCAGCCCCACAGGCCAGGGCCTCCCTAGGGGCCGAGCTGGGCCATGGGGTCACTGTGCAGCCCTAGCTGGGGAAGATGAAGCTCTTGATTCTGCCCAGATCCATGGCTGCCTCCAAGGAGCACTGCTTCAGCGCCAGGGGGTCGGGCCAGTCCTGGGGGCCGAGGGCTGCGGATGGATGCCAGCCCCAGCTGGGGCCGGGCGAGCAGCCACTGCAGCAGAGCGCCGGGCGAGCGGGGCCCAGGCCGAGTCCAAAGGGGGCAGGCTGGGTGAAGGGGCTGCTGGGGCTCGTGCGGTTGGATCTCTCACAGGTGCTGCGCCCGCTGCGGAGTTTCAGGCAGTTTGGGCAGAGGGGGGGCTCTTGCCGGGGATTAGTCTGGATGGCAGAGCCTGGGGCCTCCGTGTAGGACAGCGCCGTCAGCACGCTGCCCCACAGGTACAGTGCCGTCGCCCTCACCCCACCACCAGGGCGGCGCTGCTCCTCCACCGTCTCGTTCTCCACCAGGCAACAGGAGCTGCTATCGGAGCAGGAGGGGGAAGGGGGGCCAGGGAGCCCCAGCCCAGGATCTGGCAGCTGAGTGACACAGGGGGCGAGGGGTGCCCCAGAGCCCAGCGGGCGCCCACCATCCATGGGGAACAGCAGAGGCCGGAGGGCAGCGGGGCCGGCGCTCCTCACACACACGACCTGGTGCACCACAGCAACAGAGGCGAAGACGGCAGCAATGCCAGTCAAGTACATCACGCCCAGCAAGCAGGCTAGCTGTGGGGAGAGAGAGACTGGTCACCCAGTGCCCGTATGCCCGCTAGTGCCCGGGGGGGGGCACACAGTTACCCCAGGGCCCCTCACAGGGGGCAGGCCAGCTGTGAGTCCAGTACCCCTTAGCAGAGCAAAACCGGCCCCACCAGATGCTGGCTAACGCCATGCAGAGGACGTCGGGGCTGGAACCAGGGCTTTCCGCTGCAGCCCTCCACCCCAGCAGCTGGTGGCGGGGGAGGGCGGGTGACACAGATTGCCACCCACCTGCCAGCAGGAGTGACCCACACGGACCACCCACGGTCCTGCCGGGGGCAGCAATGCACAAACCACTCAGCCCTGGTCCAAAAATGGGGGGAGGGTCGACAAAGAGGGAACAATCGTCACTTTCATCGAAGTTTGCCCAGGAACAGCTTCTCTTTTTGTCAAAAAATTCATAAACCAAAATGTTTGGCAAAAAGCCTCATGTTTCCTCCCAGAAATGCTGCCGCTGTGCCTTGTGAGACATACTCTCAATCAGTCGGGCTCCGCCCTTGGACTACATTTCCCATGATGCACCACCTCCCCCCCAAGAGTGGATGCTGTGGTGCATCATGGGAAATGAAGTCCAGCGAGCTGAAGAGGCAACTGAGGCACATCTCCCAAGAGGCTTTGCGGCAGCACTTCCAAGGTAAAACGCTTCCGTTTTCAGGAGTTTGGTTTCTCAACAACAAAAACTGGAATTTTCCATGGAAAATGTTCTGCCCAAAACCTGTCTGATAGAAAGCAGCTCTCATTCCCTCCAGCAGGGGGCAGCGCACTGATGGACATCCTCCATAGCCAGCTCCTGGTTCTGGCCCATGACCTCCTGGCAGGGCCGTCACTAGCCATGTGGGGCCCCAGGCCTCCGCGGGAGGTGTGGGGGAACCTGCTCCTCTCCCCAGGGTCTGGCCTGCGTTCAAGGCCTGCGGGGCCCGGGAGGCAGGAGCTGTGGGGGGCCACTTTGGGGGGCCCCACAGGCCCAGAGTGGCCTGGTGGATTAGCAGGGGGCTGGGAGCAGCGCGCTCCATTTCCCTCGCCCCGGCCCCAGCCGTGTCGCTCAGGGGAGGGGGCTTGGGGAAAAGGGCCCCCCCCGCACTTACTGGCAATGGCAGGAAGCGCAGCAGCCCGGCCCCAGCCCGTTCTACCAGCTCCCAACCGCGGTGCTCTGCTTCCTGCCGCTGGTGAGTGGGGGGGGCGTCCTTTCCCCAACCCCCACCCCCCTGAGCGACGCGGCTGGGGCTGGGGCCGCGTCTCTCCGCTTCCTGCCGCTGGTGAGTGCGGGGGGCGTCCTTTCCCCAACCCCCACCCCCCTGAGCGACGCGGCTGGGGCTGGGGCCGCGTCTCTCCGCTTCCTGCCGCTGGTGAGTGCGGGGGGGGTGTCCTTTCCCCAACCCCCACCCCCCTGAGCGACGCAGCTGGGGCTGGGGCCGCGTCTCTCCGCTTCCTGCCGCTGGCGAGTGCGGGGGGCGTCCTTTCCCCAACCCCCACCCCCCTGAGCGACACGGCTGGGGCTGGGGCCGCGTCTCTCCGCTTCCTGCCGCTGGTGAGTGCGGGGGGGGTGTCCTTTCCCCAACCCCCACCCCCCTGAGCGACGCGGCTGGGGCTGGGGCCGCGTCTCTCCGCTTCCAGCCGCTGGTGAGTGCGGGGGGCGTCCTTTCCCCAACCCCCACCCCCCTGAGCGACGCGGCTGGGGCTGGGGCCGCGTCTCTCCGCTTCCTGCCGCTGGTGAGTGCGGGGGGCGTCCTTTCCCCAACCCCCACCCCCCTGAGCGACACGGCTGGGGCTGGGGCCGCGTCTCTCCGCTTCCTGCCGCTGGTGAGTGCGGGGGGCGTCCTTTCCCCAACCCCCACCCCCCTGAGCGACACGGCTGGGGCTGGGGCCGCGTCTCTCCGCTTCCTGCCGCTGGTGAGTGCGGGGGGCGTCCTTTCCCCAACCCCCACCCCCCTGAGCGACACGGCTGGGGCTGGGGCCGCGTCTCTCCGCTTCCAGCCGCTGGTGAGTGCGGGGGGCGTCCTTTCCCCAACCCCCACCCCCCTGAGCGACACGGCTGGGGCTGGGGCCGCGTCTCTCCGCTTCCTGCCGCTGGTGAGTGCGGGGAGCGTCCTTTCCCCACCCCCACCCCCCTGAGCGACGCGGCTGGGGCTGGGGCCGCGTCTCTCCGCTTCCTGCCGCTGGTGAGTGCGGGGGGCGTCCTTTCCCCAACCCCCACCCCCCTGAGCGACACGGCTGGGGCTGGGGCCGCGTCTCTCCGCTTCCAGCCGCTGGTGAGTGCGGGGGGCGTCCTTTCCCCAACCCCCACCCCCCTGAGCGACACGGCTGGGGCTGGGGCCGCGTCTCTCTGCTTCCAGCCGCTGGTGAGTGCGGGGGGCGATCTTTCCCCAACCCCCACCCCCCTGAGCGACGCGGCTGGGGCTGGGGCCGCGTCTCTCCGCTTCCTGCCGCTGGTGAGTGCGGGGGGCGTCCTTTCCCCAACCCCACCCCCCTGAGCGACACGGCTGGGGCTGGGGCCGCGTCTCTCCGCTTCCTGCCGCTGGTGAGTGCGGGGGACGATCTTTCCCCAACCCCCACCCCCCTGAGCGACGCGGCTGGGGCTGGGGCCGCGTCTCTCCGCTTCCTGCCGCTGGCGAGTGCGGGGGGCGTCCTTTCCCCAACCCCCACCCCCCTGAGCGACACGGCTGTGGCTGGAGCCGCGTCTCTCCGCTTCCTGCCGCTGGTGAGTGGGGGGGGGGGGGGAGCGTCCCTTCCCCACCCCCCTGAGCGACGCGGCTGGGGCCACATCTCTCCGCTTCCTGCCGCTGGTGAGTGCGGGGGGCGTCCTTTCCCCACCCCCCTGAGCGACACGGCTGGGGCTGGGGCCGCGTCTCTCCGCTTCCTGCCGCTGGTGAGTGCAGGGGGTGATCTTTCCCCGCACTCACCGGCGGTGGGAAGCGGAGCGCCGCGGCTGGGAGCTGGCGGAGTGGAGCAGGCTGGGGCCCGGGTGCTTCGCTTCCCACCACTGCCGGTGAGCGCGGGGTCGCTGGGAGAAGAGGTGGAATGGGGCGGCCCAGGGGCAGAGCAGGGGCAAAGGGTAAGAGATGGGGCGGAGGGAGTTGTCCATGGCCCCACACCCCCTAGGTACAGCCCTGCCCCTTGCAATGGGCGCAGCCCACGGGGAGCCCCCCAGGGGACAGGGCTGGTCACTGGAGCTGGTGCTGTCGCGTATGCAGCACGCAGCTGCCTAGGGCACCATGAAATTTGGGGCAATTTGGTGCCCCCAAATTCACGGTGCCCTAGGCAGCTGCGTATTCTGGTATGCCTAGGGACGGCCCTGCCTCCTGGTTCTCCCCCTCCCGTGGTGCCCCCTCAGGGGAACGCTTCCTCTGCCCTCGGGGCTTGGCCGGCTCTTACCTTCGCCACCTGCTGGTAGAACTGGCCCAGGGCATGCTGCCAGAGGGACTGCTCCAGCAGGACGCACAGGTCCGTGTAGGTGAACCAGCCACGCTGGGTGCCCTGTCTCTTGGCCACGCTGAGGGGAAGGAAGGCAGTTAGATGTGTGCTCTGGGCACAGACCCTCTCCCGCCTGGCTCTGCCTGCAGCTGCCATCGGGGAATGGGCGGCCGCCTGCATCGCGGCTCCTGGCAGAGTCTCTGTGCCTCTGCCCGCAGGTTACGGGTGCCACTCATGAGCCCCAGGTCCCTGGCGGCCAAAGTGCACCGGGGCCATGTGCGGCTCTGCTCGGGGCGAGTCCAGGCCAAGGAGGAGCTGCCTTCCCCCTCTCTGCCCTGGGGCCTGGCATGTTGACTCCCCTCAAAGCCCCACCGGGGGAAGAGGGTGCAGACCCCCCCACACCAAAGGGATTCCGCTGCCGGGTGATCGAGGCCAGCTCGGACAAGCTGCGACTAGCGCGGGCCTCGCCCCAGTCCAGCCTAGAACTCCCTGGGCAAGCCGACAGCCTGCTCCTGGGACGGCTCCGGCCGGTGGGAGGGGTTTGCAGAATGCAGCCGGGGGGACCGAGGAGCCCAGGGCAGGGGCTGGCCGACACGTACCCCAGTGGATCCGGGCACGGCAGGACAGAGGTGCCATATCTGCCTCGGAGCCAGACCCCTGCCATGAACACCCCCCCACCCTGGTGCCCCCAAACCTACCATCCTTCTAGCCAGCTCAGCACCTCAAACAGCTCCTTGGGGTCAGTGTAGAGGCTCCAGTCCTGCAGGAAGGGAACAAATGGTCAGGTGGGAGGTGCCCGGTAACAGCCTAGGCAGGCCGGGCGCCCCCAGCATGGACTGAGCAGGGTTAAGAGAGGCTGGGCGGCCATCTGATGATGAATTCCAGCTCCATTTGGCCCATTTCCCAGCCTGGCTGGGGGCTTTTCAGCCTGCCCCCTCCCCTAGCCCCCTCGTGGTGTGTGATCTCTGCTCTGACGGGATCCTGGACAATCACCGCCTGCAAGTAGGAGTCCCCTTCGTGCTGCCCCCAAAGGAACACTCTCGCTGACCCTGTGCCAGCCAGCGCCCCAGGCCAATCTCCCCTTCTGCACGCCAGCCCCCGACCCCGCACCCCCTGCTGACCCCTCCCACAGGGGCATGGGCTGTGCCAGCCGGCGCCCCAGGGCAATCTCCCCTTCTGCACGCCAGCCCCCGATCCCGCACCCCCTGCTGGCCCCTCCCACAGGGGTATGTGCTGTGCCAGCCGGCACCCCAGGCCAATCTCCCCTTCTGCATGCCAGCCCCCGACCCCGCACCCCCTGCTGCCCATGACGCTCTTTGAGATGCTCGAACCTGTGCTCTCGGGCGGGCGGGAAGCGCCCCCTGCCGGCCAGCTGTGCACACTGCACTGCCAACAGCCTCAGGGGGCTCCTGACCGGGAGAGGGGGTCGGGCAACAATCAGGGGCAGCAGAACTAGGGGGTATAGTTTGTGCGCGCAAGGAGCAGGCTGTTCCCAGCCCAGGCTGCCTGGAGATGGAGTGGCCTACGGCAGGATGGGGCCCGCAGCGGACACATTCCTCCATGTCTGATCTTACCGGGCCAGAGGCAGGACAAGCTCATGGGGACAGGGATCACGGGGGCAGCAGTCCCGCAGCACCCTGGGAAAGGGGCCAGCTGCTCCCAGGCAGGAAGCCCTCTCCCCCTCCGTCAGCTGATCCCATTCCATGCAGCCTCTGATTTCCCCCCAGCGCCCCACTGAGTGCAGCACCTCAGCAGGCCCTGGCACGGCTGCCCAGGCCAGACGCCTCCTGGAAGCCTAACAGACACCCCAAGCGCAAGGCCCACCCCTGCCCAGCTCCAGCAGACCCGGGAGAGCCCTCTGCTAGTTAGCCGGGTCACCCTCAGCACTACGAGCTACCCCGGCACCCTGACGCGCCATTTCTCCTCTGCCCAGCGCCTCTCCCCGGACACAGACATGCGCCGAGCAAGCATGTCCGGACCGGTCTAGTCAACAGCGCGCCATAGGCAGGGCCGGGCTCTCACTCTGGGTCTGTGCAGTGCCCGGTGCAACGGGGCCCTGATCTCACTCGGGGGGGAGAGGGGGGGGGGTCTGTCACAAAGGGGCCCCCCGGTTGGGCTCGGGACACAGGCACTACAGCGATGACATCAGCGCTACTTACAATGGCGCTCAGGAAGTTCATCTCCAGCGTGTTAACGGTCTGCACCCCCACCTTGCCGGCTGCGCCCCATTCGTCGTTGAACACCTCCTCCTCCTCCCCTTCGTCATACAGGTACTTGCTGGCAACCATCTGAAAGGCAGGAGCACAGCGCCCATCAGCACGGCCCCCCGGGGGAGAGCCCGCCCCAGCCCCAGCCCACTGGGGGCCCGGCTCACCATGGAGATCAGGAAGAGGTCCGAGGAGGAGATCTGCTGCAGGTACTCGGGGTTCCGGTGCCGGAGTCTCTCGATGTAAACCAGAGCCAGCATCATGGAGCAGGGCGAGATGCAGGCTTCCCTGTGACCGCGGGGCGAGAGCAGGACTTAGGTTTCCTGTGCGGCCCGGCACACCCGGCATCCCACCACTGCCAAGGCAGCCTGGCTGCTCCCATTCCCGCCACGTAATGGCCAGGGCAGGGCACACCGCTGCCTGCTGCTGGGTAGAACAAGGCCAGCGGGTTTGTGTGCACGTGGGCACGCCCATAACTGCCCCCGGCAGATGGACAGATCACACCTGTGACAAACTGGGACTGTTCTTAATGGGGTCTTTAAATGCTGACTGGAGAGTGTTGGCCAGGGGAGTTTTGCTGGGGCGGTCTGCACTGGGGATGGGAGACTGGCCTTGAGGGAGGATACCGGAGCACAAGCACGGAGCATGTAACATGACAACCCAGGATGGGGGTTGGAGGCGAGGTAACACCTCTGCCGGGGAAATGGACAAAGGCTGGGGGAGGAGCCCCGAGGAGGCTGAGTGAGAGACGCTGGAGGGAGTTAGAGTTTTGGAGCTGGCTGGTGAAATGGACGGGAGCCCAGACGGGGCTCTGACCCCCCCCCCCCCCCGCGCCCGGGGCTGTGGTGTCCCTGGGGACCAAACTAAGGGGATCCTGTTGTCTGTGCCTGCAAGACCTGTCTTGGGCCGTGTTCCTGTCATCTAATAAACCCCTGTTTTACTGGCTGGCTGAGAGTCACGTCTGACTGCGAAGTGGGGGGTGCAGGACCCTCTGGCTTTCCCAGGACCCCGCCGGGGCGGACTCGCTGTGGGAAGCGCACGGAGGGGCATATGCTGAATGCTCCCAGGAGGTGAAGCCGTGTGAGCGTCTTGCCCTGAAGACAGTCTGCTCCGAGGGAGAGGAGGCTCCCCAGAGTCCTGACTGGCTTGGTGGGGAGCAGTCCCAGAGCATCGCCCGGGGACTCCGGGACACCCCGTAACTGCCCCAGCAGATGGACAGATCACACCACGTGGCTCGGATCCTCCTGCTGGCGAAGCTGCGTCTGGCTCCTCAGGCAGAGCGTTTGCTGGGTGCTAACAGGCCCAGCTTGTGCCAGGGAGCTGCCCTGAGCGTTACGGCGTTCACAAGGGTCATGGCTTTCTCTAGTGGACAGAGGGGAGAGCGGCCCAGCCGCAGGGCTCTGGGCCCACCAGCGTAGAGCTTTGCCTGTGACAGGAAACCCTTCACTCCCTCACACAAACGGGAACTGGCCCGGACAGTGGCACTGGCTGGCTCCCTGCCCTGCCAAGGTGTAAAACCCAGAAGCCTCATTGCTCGCCTTTGGCACTACAGAAACCTGAGAGCACCAGGCCCCAGGGACTACCCAGGCTGAAACACAGACCAGACAGGCGCGGCGTGCACTGCCATGTAGCTCAGGGACTGGCTGCGCACATGAGTCAGACAGTGACCCAGGAGGGGATCAGAGGGGCAGACAAGGGAAAAGGCCCAGGGAAGCTCAGCACAGGGCCAGTGAAATCCAGCACGACAGCACAGGCGCGATGCCTGGGGTGAGGATGCTCTCCGGCAAGAGGCTCCCCATCCAGGTGGCTGGTAGCCACGCTGAAGTGTCGAGCCAGACCAGAGGTCTCCGCCTGCTGCAGACAATGGGCTAGGAGGGGTCGCGTCTTACCGAGACACGTGGCAAACGTATTTCTTCTGCAGCCTGCGGATGGGGCTGGGAGCTGCTTTCTGGAGCAACTCGACGGCGATGTCTAGGTCAGAGGCAGAGCGGCACAGGGATTAACACCAGCAATAATGCCCCCGCTCCCCCGCCCCAACCGCCCTCGATTCCCTCCCAATGCACAACCAACGCCAGCGCCCAGCCGGGAGCAGCACCCCTCCACCCAGAGGCAGGGAGCTCAGCGGGGAATGGTGCCCTCCCCTCCTTGAGTTTCAGCCCAAGATTTTCAAGAGTAATTTTTGGTGCCTGGCTCGAGACACCTGCCAGGTAGGGCTGAACACCTGCCCTCGGAAAGCAGCCCCTGGGAGGGCGTCTCATGCCAGGCAGCCAGAAATCAATCCCCAAGTTTCAGAGTAGCAGCCGTGTTAGTCTGTATCCGCAAGAAGTGGGTTGTAGCCCACGAAAGCTTATGCTCTAATAAATTTGTTAGTCTCTAAGGTGCCACAAGTACTCCAATCCCCAAATTGAGCATCTGTTACCCCGCTCAGTAGTCAGGTGTTTACAGAGATGGTGGCAGAAAGTCGGACAGAGACGGGCTCTCCAGTCGTTAGAACCCCGTGGGGAAAGGCCCAAACAGCTCTGAAATTCACACCCTGGTTCTCAAACCCAACCCAGCCTTAGTTTGGGGGGTGCGTTGTGCCACGCCCCCCCCCACTGGATCGCTACGGGTATTCCAGGGGGCATGAGCACAGAAGTAAGCCATAGGGCAGGGACGGTCTCCTCGTTGGGTTTGTAGAGCACCCAGCACAGCGGGCCTTGACCTCCAGGCTCTACCCTAACACCGCTAATAAATCGTAATGAGAAGGGAGACCTGCTGGGCACTGCTCCTGCAGAAACACCCGGGGGTACACGCATTCATGGGGGGCAATGCACGGCGGCACCAAGGAAAGGGGGCCAGAGTCTTTCCCCGGCAGCAAAAAGGCTAAAAAGGGAGGTCGACCCAGCTCCGTCCCTCAGGGGTGTGAACAATCCACTCCTCCGGGTGACGTTGCTACGCCGACCTAATCCCAGGCGCAGCCAGCGCTGGGGCGACAGAAGAATTCTCCCGTCGACCTGGCCGCCGCCTCGCGGGGAGGTGGGCTAAGCACAGCGCTGGGAGACCCCCTCCCATCTGCGCTGAAGTGCTGCACTGGAGCAGCTGTAGCGGTTCACGTGTCGACGTGGCCTTAGCAGATGAGTGAGTTCGTTCAGCCCGTGGGCTAGTTCCAATCCCTGGCTCAGCACAGGTCCTCGCCACGCAGAGACAGGCACCACTCACCTGCCACCGGGCTGGAGAGATTGTCCAGGCTACAGTCTTTGTCCCAGCCATAATACAAGCGCTTCCGCACCCTCTCGCTCAGCTGCTGGTGCCCTGGCAGAAACTGAAGACAGGATGGGAAGGATGAGAACAAAGCTACAGACCTCCCAGCCCTGGTCCCAGAAAGATGTGCTGGGTCCTCAAGCCAACTGCAGGCTCCGGGTTAGTGGGAACCGTGTGCTCCTCCGAGCACTCAGATACCACGGTGACTGGTGCCATACGGGCGCCTGGACTGATGGGGGTGCAGGGGGGGTAACATGGGCAGAAACCAGAATATATCATGTCCCTATAGAAATCCATGATAAGGCCACACCTTGAATACTGCCCCATCTCAAAAAGATACATTAGAAGTGGGAAAGGTGCAAAGAAGCCAAGGGCAATAAAAGCGATTAGGGGATGACCCAGCTTCCATATGAGGAGAGATTTAAAAGACTGGAGCTGTTCATTTTAGGAAAGAGACGACTCCGAACAGAAGAACGTCCACACGGGGTCTGACCAATGGTCCCTCCAGCCCAGTGCCCTGTCTCTGACCGTGACCAGCGCCAAATGCTTCAGAGGGGATGAGCAATACACGGCAGTTGTCAACGGATTCATCCCGTCATCCAGTCCCTGGCAATTGGAGGTTTAGGGATCCCTGCAGCAGGGGGTTGGGTCCCTGCCCGTACTGGGGAGGTACGACAGAGGTCTATACGATGGTGGCTGGTGTGGAGAGAGTGAATTGGGAAGTGTTCTTTACCCCTTCCCATAACACAGGAACCAGGGGCACCCAAGTGGGTTTAAACAAGCAGGAGGAAGTGCTGTGGCACAGCGCCCGGCCAGCCTGGGGCACTCACTGCCGGGATGGGGTGCAGGCCACAAGTCCAGCTGGGTTCAGCACAGAGCCAGAGACGGTCCAGCAATGGCGGGGGCACAGCCCCCTGCGCTGGGGGTCCCCGGCCCTGCCGGGACGCTGGGGGTCACTGGGGCTCTGCCCGGCTCTGTTCATTGCCGGACCCTGGGGCTGACCCAGTCTGGGCGGGGGCGGGTCCCACACTCATCCCCGGCCCCCGGCCCCCGGGCTCCCCCCAGGGCTGGGCGCTGCTGGGCCGCGGGCTGGAGACGGGCCCGGGGGAACCGAGCGGCCGGGGCAGGCCGCGTCCGTCCCGCGTCCTCCAGCAGGTGCCGCAGCCGAGAGAGCGGCTCTGCCCAGCGCCGCCCCGAGCCCCACGGGAGCCGGGGGGGGGAGCGGCCCGGGAGCGGGGGGCTCGGGGAAGGGAGCGGGGGGGGGGGCAGGCCCGGGGGGGGCTCGGGGAAGGGAGCGGGGGGGGGGCAGGCCCGGGGGGGGGCTCGGGGAAGGGAGCTGGGGGGGGAAGGACAGGCCCGGGGGGGGGGCGAGCAGCCCGGGAGCGGGGGGGGGGGCGAGCGGGGGGGGGCTCGGGGAAGGGAGCGGGGGGGGCAGGCCCGGGGAGGGGGAGCGGGGGGGGTCGAGCGGCCTGGGGAGGGGGGAGGGGCAGGCCGGGGGGAGGAAGGGCAGGCCGCGGGGGGGCGGCTCGGGGAAGGGAGGGGGGGCGAGCGGCCCGGGGAGGGGGGAGGGGCAGGCCGGGGGGGGGGGGGGCCGAGCGGCCCGGGGAGGGGGGAGGGGCAGGCCCGGGGAGGGGGTCTCGGGGCGACGCTGACCGTGAACTCCTGGAAGCCGCTCAGGGAGAAGGTCCCCTCCTCGTCCAGCCGCAGCCCGTCCAGCTCCATCCCGCGGGCGGGGGGTGCCGGGTGCCCGCTCCGTACCGGGGCGGGGGTGGGGTCGGGTCGGTCTCTCGCCCTTCCTCTTCCCGGGGCAGGGGGAGTGTCTCAGCGCGGCCCGGCCGGAAGCTCCCGGCGGCGATTCACCAGCCAGCGAGGCTCTGGGCCCGTCCGCGGCCTCCTTCCCCAGCGCCCGGCTACCGCGGGGATGGGTCGCTCCCTGCTTGGGGCCGTGAGTCTGATGGGGCGGAGCCAGCTGGGGGAGCCGCGAGGTACAGCGCCGAGCCCCGGTCCCACCGGGCAGCTGAGTGAGAAGCAGGATGGGCCGGGTCAAGCACTGGGCTCGGAGCCAGGACGCCTGGGTTCTGTTCGCACCTCCAGCTCCCAGGGCTGTGACCTTGGCTGAGTCACTTCCCCCTCTGGGCCTCAGTTTCCCCTCTCTGCAAGCTGGGGACAGCAGTGCGCCACTCGGGGACTGCGCAGACTGATCAATGTGTGTGAAATGCTCCCGGCTCCTCTGGATGGGTAAAGGATGGATCGTTATTACCTCCGGGCAGCTTATAAGCAGCTGGAGGACTTGAGAGGTTAAGATCCTCGCCTGTTTATCTGCCAGGACAAATCTGACCCTGGGGTCATTCTTGCTTGTAGGTACAAACGTGATGAGAAACTGTCTCCTTGGCATGTGCAGGGAAGTGACCAAGGGATTAAATGCCACATTCTGGGCCCGGGGCAGGCGTCACCCCAGTGATTGAGAGATGTCCAGGAACCGGGGGGAACAGCATTTCCCTCTCCAAGCTGCCGTCTTTTGGGGACAAACTCACCCATTGTGAGTTCTGTCACAACAACATCCCGGCCTGCCACAGCGAGATGATATTTTGTCAACCCCCATGTCCGGTGAGATTGCAGGGAGGAAATTGGGACACGCCCAGAAACAGCAGCAGGGTGGTGGTGGCCCGACTGTTCACCCCCTGCCCAGGAAAGGAGTAATTGAGGGAACCGCTCTGCCTGGGGGACCCTGGTGATAACAGACATGCCGGAGAGATTGGACAGCAAGTCCGCGATGGATGGCCCTGCGAGAGAGACTGGGCCCAAGCTATTTGGCCTGTAACGTCCCTACTCGTGGGGTCGGCAGGCTGCAGGGCTTGGCAGACAGGCCCCAGCAGCCCGAGTTTGGCCCCAGGGAAAGGCACACAGGGGGTGCGGACCCCACAGCAGAACACAATGCACACAGCCTGGGCTGCAGGGACTCCCGGGGTAGGGTGACCAGACAGCAAGTGTGAAAAATGGGGATGGGGGTGGGGGGTAATAGGAGCCTAGATAAGAAAAAGACCCAAAATCGGGACTGTCCCTATAAAATCGAGACATCTAGTCACCCTACCCTGGGGTGTTGTCCCTGCTTCCCCCCCCCATGCTAAAGGCCACGCAAGGGGGCGGGGCTTAGGAACCCACCATCGCCCCCCCCCACCAGCTACCACCTGTCCTGTGCACTGCCCATTATGAGCCCCGCCCAGCAGCAAGGAGCACGCATGCGCATTTGGCTAAGGGTGCACCCGCCGCCGCTACCCCCTATGAAGGACTGGGAAGAGCTAAACTGGAGCACGCGCAGTGCAGTGACTAGCGTCACGTGAAGAGGGCTAGCCATGCGGGAACACGTCACGTGAAGAGGGCTAGCCATGCGGGAACACGTGACGTGAAGAGGGCTAGCCATGCGGGAACACGTGACGTGAAGAGGGCGAGCCATGCGGGAACACGTGATGTAGAGCTGTGAGCTAGCGCGCGTAACACCTATGTCCTGGGTCACGTGCTGGGGGAGCGCCCCCCCTCGGCCTCCGGCCCCTATCACGTGATGGCTCCGCGCCCAGGCCGGCCTCAGCGCGCGGCTCCTTCCGCCTGCGGCTGACAGGCGCCCCTCCCCCCGGAGCTGGGCCCGGAGCCGGAGCCGGAGCAGCCATGGCGAGCGGCGGCCGGGCGGAGGAGGCGGCGGGGCCCGAGGCGGACGAGGAGGCCATGGAGCGGCTGGCGGCGGCGCTGAGGCAGCGGCTGCGGGGCTGGGAGGCGGCGCTGGCGGCGGCGCAGCGGCTCCTGGTCTGGGAGAGGCCGCTGCACAGCCTGGTCACGGCCGGCGGGCTCGGGGGGGCCCTGTGGTGAGCGGGGGCGCGGGGGCACCGGGGCGGGGGGTGGGAGGGGGGCTGAGGCCGGGGGGGGGAGGGGCGGGGGGGGTCTGAGACTGGGGCGGGAAAAGGGGGTCTGAGGGGCGGGGGGGGGTCTGAGGCCTGGGGGGGAGGGGCACCGGGGCGGAGGGTGGGAGGGGGGCTGAGGCCGGGGGGAAGGGGCGAGGGGGGTCTGAGACTGGGGCGGGAGAAGGGGGTCTGAGGCGTGGGGGGGGTCTGAGGCCTGGGGGAGGAGGGGCGGGGGGAGGGGGCGAGGGGGATCTGAGGCTGGGGGGGCCAGGGGGGTCTGAGGCTGGGGGGGGTCTGAGGCCTGGGGGGGGGCGAGGGGGATCTGAGGCTGGGGGGGGTCTGAGGCCTGGGGGGGGGGCGAGGGGGATCTGAGGCTGGGGGGGCCAGGGGGGGTTAGGGCGCTGGGGATTTGGGGGCCCCCGCAGTGTGAGCGGGGGAGATCCCCGCTAACTGGCACTAAACGCTGCTAGGGGTGATGCTGATGTCGGGGTCCCTGGTTCCTGCCCAGGTCAGTGTTGCTGTGAGCTGCGGTGCCTGGCCGTTCACACTCTAGCTCTGGAGGGAAGGTGGGTAGGGGAATTCAGCCCCGCAGTGATGCTTCTATTGAAGTGCATTTTCTGAGTTGTTTTGTAAGGATTTCACGCAGTGCTGTTCTCATCTTCCTTGTCTCCTGGTACCTCAGTTGATTGTTCCCATTGGAACGCAATGAAATCTGCACTCCGTAGGACGGAAAGCAGCAGAAACTGCCCAGAAAACCAGATGCTGCATTCAGACTGTTTCTCTGAGGAGATGTGTTACAAATCTTGTCCATTTGTGGAGAGTGGGGCTCTCTGCCTCAATGTAGGTTCTTGTCCCTTCCTCACATATGCCATCTCATGGTGATGCTGCTGTGGTGGGAGAGTTGGAATTCTCTCCGGAGCTTGGTCAGTGCTACTGTACTTGTTCAGGAAAAACTGGTGTTGCTTTAGATCTGGGTGAAACGAGTGTTTTTCACCTTCTCCCTAGGGGACTGAATGCAGTATCACTTCTGCACAGGGACAAGTGCAACCCTGTTGTAGGACAGAAAGAAATGTGGTCCATGGAGTTCTGCACTGTGCCCTGCTGTTGCCCTCTTCTCTAAGGTGCAGCTAGTGGAGCTGTAGATCTCAAACTGCAGCCAGGCTGCATAGCCCAAGATAAGGTATCTTGTGATGTCACTGGGCGTCTCAGAGGGCTGATCCATTTTATATAAATTTAGGGGATCCTTGGAACTCCTGGCAAGTTGTCTATGTGAGTTGGGCAGAGTTCACATGTCCCCAGTTCGAGGCCAATGAGCCAGTTTCCTTTGGCTTCCTGGCCAGTATAAAGCTGGGTGTGAGCAGTTCAGTGCCCAGTTCTATAATTCTCTCACGCATCGATTGCCAGGGTGTATTCTCCTCATGATCTTTAAAGAAATCTACAATTCCTGTTCTGAAGTGCAGATGGAATGTCAAGTGATGTTCTGTAGAACCTCATTACAGAAAAGCGTTTCTAAACACACTTTGGGACGTCTTCCAAGAACCTGGATGGTCTGATGTGAGGGAGGCTTGAGGGGAGACTAAAACAAAGCCTAGAGTGACCCGCTCTCCCCAAAGCATCCTGCAGGCTAAACCCAGGGCAAATCTCATGACTGTCTCAGAGCAGAAAGTGTGTGAGAACAGTGGGTAAAGTGCAAAGCTAGAAAACCATTGTGGGCAGTTGCATGCAGATGTTTACAAGATAATGCGAGCAGGGGAAAGGGAAAGGAAATTGAGTTGCTGCCATACCGCAAAATCATTGCCATGTCTAGCAATGTTAGCAGTAGGTAGAACAGGGGTCAGCAACCTTTCAGAAGTGGTGTGCCGAGTCTTCATTTATTCACTCTAATTTAAGGTTTCGCGTGCCAGTAATGCATTTTAACTTTTTTTAGAAGGTCTTTTTCTATAAGTCTATAATATATAACGAAACTATTGTTGTATGTAAAGTAAATAAGGTTTTTAAAATGTTTAAGAAGCTTCATTTAAAATTAAATAAAATGCAGAGCCCCCCGGACCGGTGGCCAGGACCCGGGCACTGTGAGTGCCGCTGAAAATCAGCTCGCGTGTCACCTTTGGCACACATGCAATAGGTTGCCTACCCCTGAGCTAGAATGATCCAGGGCTGCATTAATGGACGATGCTGCAGGTTAGGATTGAGGTGCATTAGCCAAGCTGTCTTGAGGACTCCAGAATTAATTAATGGTGTCTGTGGGTCACCCTGGAGAGGTGCTGCTAGAGTGGGGTGGTGAGAGCTTATACTACCTTTCCTAGTACAAAGCCTCATCTTTTCTGAGAATTAAAATTCTCCAAAATATTTTTAAAAAACCAAAGTACAAGACTCTTCTCTGTCCCTACTGCATGTGTTTAATAGCTGGTGTGATTGCCATTTTTTAGTTAATCCCAAGAGAAGTGCACAGGGGGAATGTACCTAATGTGGGAGACTGTAAAACATCAACGGTATCGTGAGGCAGGGAGGGAGGATGAAGCAGCAAATACCCTTCACTATGGGAACATCCAAGATGTGTCCATCTAGGAGTTACACTGACCTCTTACCAGCTGGCATCTAGCTTGCATAAAACAGTCCTTTGCATCTGCCCTGGGTATGGAGGTGCAAACCATTGGTAGTAGGGGTCCCAGCATACAGTACTCCATCTTGTCCAAAGAGGAGACCCCTGCGCAGATGTTCTGTCTGTCTAATGCCCCCTTGGTCCATGGGCTACACTTCTGTATTCAAGATGAGGTCAGCCACAGTCCATAACACAGAATTGTGTGGCTTGTGTTTAGCCTGGAGTAACCCTGCTGCTTTCCTTTGACAAGCACAAACAGGCCTCTCCCTGCTACCAGGGAGGTGCCAAGGGGTTCTACAGGATTTGGCCTATGATGATAAAGTGCTTGCTCCTGTTGGCAGCTGTAGCTAATTGGAGCCTCGCCCAGGCATGTTTCTAGTTAAATTAGTGCACTTCATCCCATGGTCACAGTAGGTTAGTAACCCTAGTCATGTTCTGGGCTGGGAGGAGGTGCTACATTCCACCTCGGCCCCTCCACTAATTGATCTCAGTGTTTGGGGACCTTGATCTCTTGCTAAGCCAATAGCTGCTCTGTATTTCTGTCCTGGCACATTCCTTCCATCCCGCCCTGTGCCTGCCTGTTTCCTCCCCCACACTTACAGCAGCAGCATTAACAAATTTGGAGGATGAGTGGCAGAACCAAGCTGTGGACTGGAATGAAAAACATCCTGTTTACTCATGTAAACAGTGAGTCCGTTTTTTTGGCAAAATGTTCAGTCTGTGGTCTTCCAGACAGAAAAGGGCAAAATTGGTCAGAAAATCTTTTTTTTTTTTTTTTTAGATGCCAAAACAATGAACAATTGAATCTAAAATTATGGGAAGAAAAAAGATACTTGACCAGTCACTCATTTAAATCATCTTCTATTACTGTTCCCTCTTCCTTAAAATTACCCACCTGGAAACTTGCATCATATGCATCTCCTTAAATGACTATGAACTAATGTGCTGAATTTAGAGGGTAAATCCAGAGCAGAGCTTTGAAGCTGGAGCTGTGCTGTGACGCTGGTGTGTTTGGGAGACTGATGTATGAGGAAAGATTAAAGGAGCTAAATGTGTCTAGTTTGGCTAAGTAACAATTACAGTGGATTAAAATGGGGTGTGGGACACAGAATGGTTTAATTGCCGCAGGTGGGGGAAGGCCTGAGTATAGTCCCACAGGGGCTATAATTGGAGATTATGAGCTGAAATTCAGAAAAGAGACATTGAAGGTGAACTGTAGGAAAAGCTTCCTGAGCTGGTATGTTTCTAGCCGTAGAATCCTCACCGCAAGGGAAGAGATGGGAACAGTTCTGTCTTGGCCCCACTGAAGGGAAAGGGAGGTTGTTTTGCGTGGCCCTTGATAAGACCTAATCTCTCTTCTGAGCTCTCTAACTTCTGATTCTTTGGTTTACCCTGGAGTTCAGCTCTCTGTCGCTCTGCACGGTGAGATGCGTGCACCTCCTGGTTATCTAGTCTGTATTTCTAGTGCACTTCCCTATTTGAGGTTAGTCTCTTGATAAGTGTTTCTAGCAAGGTGAAGCTAAGTGCGGTTTTGTGCTCCCTGGGCTGAGAGCACTTTCAGCCTGAAAGCATAGTGGGCGAGGAGTGTATCGCTCCCTCTTCAGCCCGTGGCTGGCCCAAGGATGGGGTTGACGGGCTCTGGTTAACCTTTCTTTGCTTGCTGCTGGGAGGTGAGAAACCAAGACGAATGGGGCTGGAGTTGGGGGGGTGGCATGTTTCATGAGCAGCTTTTACTGTTGAATTTATGAAGTGTTGGGAGGAGACAGCCCCTCTAGCTAGGGATGAGCATGGATCTCTGGGGCTGTTGGGTACAGGCCAGAATGTCAGTGAGGGAGACGGAAGAGCCTGGGTTCCAATCCATCTACATCAGGTGAGTGGCAGGGCCACATGCTGCATGTGACCCATGCTCAGATCAGTGGGGGAGAGGACCAGCAAAAGAACTAATGTTTGGAAGCAGATTCTGGATCTGTTTCTGTTGCCATCTGATGCTCTCTGACAATGGTTTAGAAACCGATGTATCATCTGTCACCGCAGTTCTTTTCAAAACTGAGCTGGTCTTCCCAGCGCACCTCCTAAAGAGTCAGTTATAACAATTTGCATGTACAGTGTGTTGCGCTGTGAGGATTTGTACTTGTGCAGCTCTCCTTATTCTACAGTGGGGGAAGGAACTCTGGCACAGAGGGGGAAGTCCGTCTGCCCACAAAGCCGCAGTTATGGATTCATCTTAGTAACAGGGGCTCGCAGCTTTCTTCCCAGTGCACCAGCTAATAACGGCTCTGTTTGGTTTCCCAGGTTGTTTTCCTCCACTTCTCTGCGGCCTCTCTTTCTCCTCAGCATCTCTCTGCTTGGAATTCTCTTGCTGGAGAGGTGGAAGCCCAGGTTCCTGTTTGACTTCTCTGGTAGGTGATGCATATTGCTGTAACTGGGAAATCATGGGATGAGGTTACAACTGCCAGGTCGTGGACAAATGCTGGTATTCCCTGACCGTTATGGGTACTGTAGGTCCCCTCCTTCCCTTCCTTCAGGGCCTTGTTCTGCAGCTACTGTCTCCGTTGCATTGAGAGTGCTCAAATCCACAAACCAGCTTGGGCAGGCTCCTTGGCGGGTTGGAGCGTGTGCAAATAGGAGGCAACGATGGCTGGTGCAGTCAGAATGTCTGTCTGGGGATTGATAGAACTGTTGACAGCCGTTCAGTTTGATGGGGCCTGGCGAGGCCCAGCTAACTTGGATACGCATGTCAAAAGGACAGTGACTGGGGTGGTACAGTGTGTTTCTGCTCAACACTAGGATTATTCTGACTCTGGGTCTCCTCCGCCAATTCAGATGGGAAACTCCTCAGAGCCCAGGTTCTCTGAACCAACGTCACTTTGTTAATCCTTCCTTTTTCTGAACAGAGTTCTTCAGCTTCCAGGGCTCTGTGTCAAACAGTGCGCGGTACTGTCCTTTCCATAGGAACAGCCATCCTGGGTCAGACCAATGGTCCAGCTAGCCCAGTAGCCTGTCTTCCCACAGTGGCCAGTGCCAGATCAGTAGGGAGAGTGAACAGAACAGGGCAATTAGCGAGTGATCCATCCACTCTTGTCCAGTCCCAGTGTCTGACAGTCAGAGGTTTAGGGACACCCAGAGCATGGCGTTGTTACCTTTACCGTCTTGGCTAATAGCCAGTGCTGGACCTTCCCTCCATGAACTTATCCAATTCTTTTTTGGACCCAGTTATAGTTTTGGCCTTCACAACATCCCCTGGCAATGAGTTCCACAGGTTGACTGTGCGTTGTGTGCAGAAATACTTACGTATGTTTGTTTTAAACCTGCTGCTGGTTAATTTCATTGGGTGACCCTTGGCTCTTCTGTTATGTGAAGAGGTAAATAACACTTCCCTGTTCGCTTTCTCCACATCAGTCATGATTTTATAGATCTCTATCGTATCCCCCCTTAGTTGTCTCTTTTCTAAGCTGAACAGTCCCGGTCATTCATTTTAATCTCTGTTCATACAGAAGCTGTTCCATATCCCTAACTGTTTTTTGTTACTCTCCTCTATCCTTTTTTCAATTATAATACCTCTTTTTTGAGATGGGGTGACCAGAACTTCATGCAGTAGTCAAGGTGCGAGCGTACCATTGATTTATATAGTGGCATTATGATATTTTCTGTCTTATTATCTAGCCTTTTCCTAATGGTTCCTTCTAAACACAATGCAGAGGGTGAGAGGCAGATTCCAGACACGAGTGTACACTGCCAATAACATAACAGTCAAAACCGATGTGCTTATCCCCGGCTGAGTCACAATCACCTCATTGTCGTTATCCAGGAGATAGGCCTGCACTCCATCAGGAACAGTCAAAACTGGATACAGCCATCTCCGGCCGCAACAGGGTAGCGGAGAGGACAATGGCAGTGAACACAGCTGTATGACCTATGGCTAGGTTATTGTATTTGTACGAACCAACGTCTGGCTTCCAGCTAGTAGGTAACAGGGACCATCTTGCACATCTTGGCCAATGTATTATGGGGACTCTGTCAACATCAGACTCAGGCTAGGACTACACTACAATTGCTGCAGCTATGCCGCTGTGGTATAGACACTCGCTGCAGTGACAGAAGAGGTGTCTCCATTGCTGCAATAAATCCACAACCTCGAGAAGCGATGGGTAGGTCACCGGGAGAATTCTACTGGGATAGAGATGTCTATACCAGGGCTAAGGTGGGCTTAACGATGTCTCTCACAGGTGTGGAAAATTCACCCCTGAGCAAGGTAGCTAGGTTGAGCTAAGTTTTAGGTGTACCCCAGGCCTCAGAGTAGCAGCAAGGAAGACTATTCAAACAAGGTGTGATTGGTTGCCATCTAGTTTGAGCTCCTCCTTCAGCTAAATTTATTAAACGAATAGACTTAGGAAACTGTTTTGTACGAGAGGGGGCCCGCGTGTGTGTGTGAGAGAGAGAGAGAGAAAGATGGGCTAGATGTAACCTGCTAGGGTGGTGACTTAAAGAGCTCTCACATGCAGCCCTGATAAGATTATCTAGGCTGTGTAAACATTCTTTCAGTTGTATTAATCTCTTCATTCTTGATGCTGTTTGTTTACTCTGTGCACTTCGTTCAGCTTGGGCAGTGAAACGAGACTGGCCAGTTTCTCGAACACTAGCGTGATGCTGTTTTTCCAACACTGCAGGGAAGAGTTTAAATGTTTAAAATACCCCCCAATCCTCCAAAATGCCTATTTGCATTAGGCTTGTTAAATCCTTTTGTTTACAGAATTCTGGCTGCCCTTTATAATGGTCTTGCAGAGGTGGGAGAGGGGAAGTCTTTTTTCCGTCAAAGACCAGAACTAAAGCCATCACCTTCTCCCCAGGCAAACAGAAAGCAATGCTGGGATAGTTCTAGAACACGAAGCAGTGCGGGAGCCAAAGATTGATCCCATGTCCTTGACTCTCAGTGCCATAGCCTGATGCACATCCGCTGTCCTCTTGTGCTGCCTGTTGCTGGACAGAACTGCTTCTCTCGGAGTTGCTTTCTTCCCCACCGGTTTCATCTAAAACCAGTCCCTGGGCTGCTCTGTCCCCTCGCTGGTCTCTGTGCTGCCAGCAAAGGGCAAATCACCTTCCTGATTTACCCACTTAGGTCACAACCTGGATTTCAGTGTAGTCCATCCTGCAAGGGAAGAGCCATGTTCTGGCACCAAGGGGCCTCCTAGTGCGATGTGCCACAGCTGAGCGAGTAACGGCTCTTGTCGGAGTCTGGCCTCCCGTTCAAACACCGAATGGCAGCCTGCGAGCTTCATGCTTCGTATTTCCTGCAGAGCAAGAAACGGGTCAGTACGGCACCTGGAAGAGTTTCGACATATATACACACACTCCTCAAAACCAGTAGGTCTCAGTCTGGAGCATCATGGGAGACTGAACGTCCTCAGTAATTCCACTTGTGGATGAAAGCTGGTACGAAACATCAGCTTTTATTCTTCAGTGACTCACCCGTCACAGTCATGGACCACAACATGAGCACAGAGAAGCACAGCATGTTAGGAGTCGTATCCGAATGGAATGGGTGCATGCTGTGCTCTGTAGCCATGTACCTACGCCAAACATAGCCACTTCCCCTTCTTTCCATTCAAAACTAACTCTTGGAATGTCCCAGTAACACGAAGGTGCTTCCTGCAATGAGGATCAAATAAGGATCATTACTGGAGCACTGTACGAAACCGAGAGAGACACTTGCCCCGAGGATCTTGTGGTCTGTTAGACCAAACACGCTGGAACCACAATCCGCTGGCTGACCAGACAGCAGGTAGAGCCGGAGGAGGTGCAGATCATTCCCACGTTCTTTTTTTTGTCTTGATATTTAAACTCTATGCGTAAGTGTACAAGGAGGGATTTGAATAGAGTACGTGACTGGCTGGGAGTAGGAGGAGCTGCATCTGGGGGTTAACACCTCTGCCTCCACCCATGAAGTTCACTTCTCCCAGGGTCCAGCTCTTCTTGTGACTGGAAAACCCCTCAAGTCACACTCCAGCACCAGGGTGGAGGCTTGGCTCAGTAGCTGCATTCTGTATGGACAATAACTGGGACACAAATGAATGCCTGGTGCTCTTTTAAAAAGGGGACCTGCTTTCTAGCCGAGTTTGCACTGGGAATTTCTAAGAGCTGAGAACCGCAGGCGCCATCACCTGACCTGAATACTGGCAGTCGCGTCTCTTAGATGCAATCTGGTGTGTCAAGCTGTGTTTACACTGGGTTGTAGATGTATATAAATGTTTATCGTGAAATGTCAGCAGACATTACTGTTCTGGACAGATGTTTAAGGCCAGCTGGCTGTCCTGAATACACTCTCTAACTTCCCACTGATTTAAGTGGGATGATGGCGGATGATAGCTCAGTAAGGAGAGTGGGGATTTAAAAACTTGCTCATTTGAGTGGTCCCAGCTCCTGTGTGAAGCTCTCTCCAGCTTTGTGGAGAATGTAATCCTTCTCTAGGCTCTGCACTGCATCGGGGTGGGCAGCACGCAGACTGTGCTTCTGTAAGAAGGGATGGAAACTACAGCGGACCCTCGCTAGAACGTGCGTCTGTATAGCGCGAATTCGCTTATAGCGTGGGAATCCCAAATTTAATTACCTTAATTGGAATCCGTAGGAACACGGGACCGCGCATGGATCCAAAATCCCGCATTCTAGCGAGGGTCTGGTGTACTAATTTTAAACGAGAGCTTGAATTTGCCAAATATGGCAATATCTGCAGAAGATCCTAACTCTGTGCGACGTGCTGATTGTTCTCTACCAGTGGATTTCGGTTGCGCTCTGGTCGGCTGCGGTAGACACCCAAAATGTGCTGCCGTTCTGCATCTCCCAGAGCCACCATTGATTTGGAGCTGATTTCAAAATCATTTGGAGTCAGCAGTTCTGGAAGGAGTCTTCTCATTCCCTCTGTGACACCCTGCCCCCCAATATTCACCACAGTCATGTGGCACCCCAGGGGGAACCTGTCACACCCTCCATTGCCATAGATTGGCACTCTACCATTGCTTGTGGCACTGGGGAATTCCACAGCCCTGGTGCTATGCCTCAGGAAATAGGACAGGTGGCAGCGCACTATCACTTGTACAATAACCGTGCAGGCGCTACCACCTAATGCAGCAAACAACAAAAAATGCCGGTGCCAAACACAACTTCCAGAGCGATCTTGGCATAGTGCAGGTGGCAGCTGCACCTCCGAGAGCTGGATTTCTCTGTGCTGATGCAGCAGCACCTTTGAGACGTCTCAGCATGGAGATGGGATAGACAGCAAGCGTTTTTGCTTCCACTACAAGAGAGAGGTAGACGCCCAGCACAGCAAAACGGCTGAATGAATGATGCTTACATCTCATGCTGTGGCAGAAAAACCATGGCTCTCGGTGTGTGACCGCTGAGCTGATCAAATAGCCGCCAGAATGCAGACCGGCAAGGAGAGTGACGGGACAGTTGACAGGGCTGATTACAGGAATCTGGGTCACAGACTGAAAGGATTGCCTCCTCGCCTCTGCACGCTGTCTCCCGCTCCAGTGCACCGCTCAGGAGCCTGTCAGTTTGGCACTTACAGCAAAGGGAAGAGTTTGACTGACTTGCCCACCGCTGTCATTGCTAGGGACAGTGTACAGCAAACAAATCTGTTAAAGAACAGCTTCCATCTCTGCGTCAAGACCACTTGAGAGAGTTAAGTCTGAGAAGTCCAAGTCTCACTTAGCATTCACCACGGGGAAGAATGCTTGTTTCCTTTTTGCATCTCACTCGGCTGGGGAGTGAGACCAGGGGCGGCTCCGGGCACCAGTGCAGCAAGCCACAGGGGGCGGCCTGCCGGTTGCTGTGAGGGTGGCAGACAGGCAGTCTTCGGCGGCATGCTTGTGGGAAGTCCGTCGGTGCCACAGTTTCAGCGGCAATTCGGCGGCGGGTACACCGAAGGCGCAGGACCGGCAGATCACCCACAGAAATGCCGCCGAATCCGTGCGACCAGCGGACTGCCCGCCGGCGTGGTGCCGAAGGCCGCCTGACTGCCGTGCTTGGGGCGGCAAAAAACATAGAGCCGCCCCTGAGTGAGACTGGACTAGACCAGCCACTTCCACTTCCTGGTTGACAAGACTCCAGGGAGAGATTCCAAAGCCTTTCTGTTCATACAGGGTTTGGGAACCTGTGTTTTGCATACAGCTTGAATTCCAGGCCTAAATTCGGCTGACAACGGCCCTTTATTTGTATTGCACTTTTTGGATGTTTGAGGGAAAAAATCCCGTCGGGGTTTGGAATTGTGCAAGCATCAGGAAATGCCTTCAGCGCTGCACAGAAGCCCTGCTTCGTTGTCCCTGAGTCTGTGTCCCAAACTGGGCTGGAGAGATGTCTCGGGCAGTCAGCATTTGTCAGATTCCCGAGCCCTCCAGTAGCCTGACTTGCATCAGTACAGTGGGGCCCTGGGCACCTTGGTAGGACAAATAGTAAATAATGTCGATTTCCCAGTGGGGTCAGTGCCGCCAGCAGGACATAGTTACACCCAGGAACCCGCAACTCATGAATTATACAGCAGGTCTGTGCTATTTGGTACCCAGTTGCATGCTAAAAACACCCCCCTCCCTGCAAACATCCTGCCATGACTTGCAGAGAGGAGCCTACTCGGAACACTCTCCACAGAGGACTCTAGGGTGGCAGGTGCTAACGGAAATGCAGCACGTAGCTGACAGCCCAGGGCATCCTAGGAACCGTGTTCAGGGACTTCGCTGTTCGGTTTTCAAACAGCCTCTGAGCTCCTATGTTGCCCAGCTCGGGAGCTCATTGGTGCCTTGTGAGGAGTTCAGGGGACGCACCTGAGAGTGCAGCTGCTCCCGTCTTTAATACGGGCTTGCAGCCTGTGGAAGCGACAGGCCCAGCATTCAGGACTCCAGGTCAGTCTGTATTGGAATCTGTGGCCTGACTGCGTTTCCTGCTGGGGTCTGAGACAAGCGCAGCCACTGGCCCCATTAGAGACCTCTGGGGGCTGAATCTGGGCTGTGTGCAATGTTCAGCCACTCTGGTGTTGAAAGCGAACCTTTACCAGGAAGCGTTCCCGCTTCTCTCTGCACGTAAACACGTACAAACCCAACAGCCAACTCTAGCCTGGTTCCTACGTGCAGGGAGATCCTTGGCTAATTCTCTGCTCAGCTCCTAGCAATTAAGCTGTCGTGTCTTATTTTTCACTTGGCTAACGAGTCTCTCTTGCTCTGTCCCTACAGCGCAGCCCTCGGAGGAGCCGGGAGGGGACAGGTAGGCTCGCTTGTGCCCTCTGAGGACAGGGGGCAGCGGGGGTGGTGAGGTCAGCGTGGTGATCTTGTCTGTCCTTCTCTCTGCCTGGCCCCCCTCCTTTGCCCATGCTCAGGATTGCTCCCCACTCACACTGCAGTGTGTTTGTGAGCATGGTTCCTGAAATACCTGTTCTTTAGCTGACACACAGCAGGGTTTGCAATGCTCCCGCAGTGGCAGCCATTGGCTTCATTTGCGCAGGAACAGCATTTTGAGATTCCAGGAAACCTTGATCCCCTTCAGATGTCTGCGTGCGTCTGGCACTTGGAATGTCCAGGATTTTTCCCTGACGCTCAGGCAAAGCAGATCTGTCCCAAGCTATTTTAAGAATCCCCAGAGAGAAGGAAATCCCTGGGATTGGCTTTTGTAGAGTACATGCACCACCTGTAATTGCATGCTTCCGGCCCCCAGTGCTTAGCCATTGGTTATGGGCAGCACGGTCACCCAGCATTGCAGGGCGTTTGTTACCCAGGACTGGCTGCTAGGAGCTCCCTGAGGTTTAATCCCAGCTCTGATGGTTTCGCCTCTTGACCTGTGACATGGGGATGTTGCTATTTGCAAGGAGGTGCTGTGTTTTGCAGCAAGGTGCCTGGGCCCCTGCTCTTTCAGCATGGTTCAGCTGTCCCTCGTCAGACCCTGTTTGAGGTTGGAGTAGGGTGGGCAAAGCAGAGAGGCGTCATTAGTGAAGTTAAATTTGAGATGCACCCCAGTATTATGAAGCCCGGGATAGGGAGCCCTGTTCCCTATGGCTGCTGTACCCCCAAGTGAAGTGGGGTGCGTTGAAGGTTTGTCCTCTTACACTGGTATCTGTTTCTCTAGTGAGAGCGTGACAGCCGGAGCACAGCCCCATCTCCTCAGCGTCCCCGAGCTGTGCTACTGCCTGGCGGAGAGCTGGGTCACCTTCCGGTTGTACCTGCTGGAGCTGCTACAGTACAAGAGGCAAAACCCTGCCAAGGTAACTTGGGCCATGCCACTCCCCCTCTGCTGGAGGTGTTCCTCTTGTAGTCAGGGGCTCCTCAGATGACCTGGGGGGTGGGAGGAATCTTAGGGCAAGATTTTCACTGTTCCAGCCCTTCACTGATGATTGCGGGTGTCCTTCTTGCATCCCACCCTGCCCGGACTTCAGGAAAGGGAAGCTTTGCTAACGAATAATTGTGTTCCCAGCACCTGTGAGCTGGGGCCAAGCGTAACCCCTTCTGGGAATGGCCAGCTCTCTGTTCCTTGAGTTATAGTCCGAGTCGGAAGTTCGTCCGATTATGGCTTTTGCCCTGTCGTAGGCTCCGTTCAGCGCTGGAAGCTGTTTTGCAAGCAGCACCCTCAAGCTGCTGTTCTCCACACCCATCGTGCAGTGGTGCTCAGGGCTCCTGAATGCGTGAAAGAATCTGGCATAAACCTAAGGGTTGATGGATGTGCCAGATGTCGTCTGGAGAGGAATTACCTCTTCGTAGCCAGGTCTTGGTCCTGGCCTGTATTAGGTCCTCAACATCACCGAAGATCAATGACATCCACCGAGGCTACCTTTGCAGCAGACTTGGCAGACTCCAGTGCGCTCAAGTTATAGAAACAAGTGGGGTTTTACTATATTTATTTCCACTGCTGGCTATACCCGCTTCTCAGACAGGTGACTCCACAGTTACAATATTCAGCCAGAAGAGGGAGCGAAAGCAACTCAAGACAGATGCCATAAACTTAGTCTGGTGTCCTCTAGTGTTGAGCTTGAATTAGTTAGAAGATGAGACTCCGAGTGCCCCAAACTCTCCTATATGGCTTCCTTTACTTGGCCAACCAGCATTTCCGCTCACGCTGAGCACCGGTCTCTCCAGCCCTGGTCTCTTTGACAGACCTCCAGGACACTAGAACCGTCATCTAACCCGGGAGACGGGCCTGTGCCCCTTGCAAAGAGCAGAAGAGTCTGGGCTGGACGGTCACACACACCCCAACTCCAGATGAGCCATACCAGGGGGTGGGCAGGGCACCCTGGATTGTGAACAAATCATCTAACTGCTCCATGCCTCAGTTTCCCCATCTGGGTAACGGGAGGGACAGTATAGACTCCTCTATACAATGTTAATCTACAAATGAACAGCACTATCTAATGCCTAATTATAATCTATCCTATCTTACTTCCAGGAGGCCTTGTTGAACTTCAGAAGTGAGACAGTTTAGGACATTCCCATAAAGCTTCTTTGGTCGGGGGGCGGAGGGGTGGTCACAGGTTCTTAGGTTTCCCTAGGTCTCATCTACACTAACTTGCTTTTTTGCACTTCACTCGGCTTCCCCCAGGGCTGGGAAGTTTGAGTTCTGACCATTAGTGCCGGGAGCTCAGCACAAATCTAGGCCAGAATAAGCCATTGGGTTGGATCAGGCTTTTGTTTATTAAATTTGCGTTACAATATTTTAAGGTGAGAAATGGCGCCGAGCGCGTCTCTTGCCCCAGCTGCAGGGATGGCGTCTTTGCCTCTTGTCTGTTGTTTTGTTCATCCCTCACCTCTTTGTTTCCCCAGTTCTGTGCGAGGGTCTGTTCGGGGTGCCTGATCCTGGCTATGGTCGGACACTATGTTCCGGGCATAATGATCTCCTCCATCATCTGTGAGTATAAGTGGCCCCTTGGTGTCAACTGAGACTAGTCATGACTTGCCTGAGTCATTTGATACGCTGGTAGAAGTGTGCTCACGATTCTTTCATATCCCACAGCCCATACCAGATAAAGTGAGATGCATAACCCCTCACCTCCCTGCCGCCTCAGGTCATTTGCTAGCATACTGTTTATGTAGGACCTGCAGTGTGATGCAGTACTGCACAAAGCCAGAAGAGGGAGCCACGGTCAACCAGTGAACCCTCTTCCCAGATCTGCACCGTTCTACGTGCTCGGTGATTATATGCAGTGTAGTTGTAGGTGTGTTGGCCATGGTGTTAGAGAGACAAGGTGGGCGAGGTGTTGGTCCAATAAAAGAGATTTCCTCACCCGCCCGGTCTCTCTAACATGCTCAGTGAAGCAGGTGTTCCTGCAGGGAAGCAGAGAAATGCAGTGTCACTCTGAAACTTCAACAGAGAATAAGTCCATGTCTGCCAGGTTTGAAAGGAAAAAATTGCTGGGGAAAGCGAATGTGTATTCAACCTTCCCAAACGTTACGGGCAGCAGGAGGTAAAATCGGAAGGAAATGGAAGTACTTGGCTCTCTTAAGATCGCCCTAAAGAACTTCATTATATAGTCAGAACCACAGTTTGGAAACTTGGAATGCTGATCTGTTTACTCTTCCCCTGCTCCAGTGGCCGTGTTAGCTTATCGGCTCACTCAGGTGTTGGGCACACTGGCTTCCAATTGGGGCACAGCCTTGCTTGTACGTCCTAGGCTGCTGCTGCCCTTTCAGAAGTCGGTCACTTGAATTAACCCCCAGCTATAGCTCCAGCTCCGAGGTCAGGAATGAGGTGTGTGGACTGCGCTACAGAGAGCTCAGGTTTGTAATAGCAGGGGTGTCACAGGGAAGGACTGCTGTGCATTGGCAAAGCTGTTTGTGGATGAAAGGAGCCCTGGAATAATAGGGCGGTGCTGCAGATCAGGAGTGAGGTGCATTGGCAGACCTGTAAGGGGGAAGCCAGTGCCATCAGACTGCCCTTCAGCTGACATGAGGTTCCATTCCTGGTGCTTATGGGCCTGGCTACGGGGAGAATTGCCCTATTGTTCCTTTCCCAGTGTAAGAGCGGCCACAGCGAGTCAGACCAAAGGTCCACCCAGCCCCGTATCCTGTCTCGGACAGTGGCCAATACCAGGTGCTTCACAGCGAATGAACAGAACAGGGCAATTATCAACGATCTATCCCCCCTGTCATCCAGTCCCAGCTTCTGGCCGTCAGAGGTTTTAGGGACACTGGGAGCCTGGGGTTGCACCTCTGGCCATTTTAGTTAAGAGCCATCGATGGACCTATCTTCCAGGAACTTCTCTAGTTCTCTTTTTTTAACCCAGTTATAGTTTTGGCCTTTACAACATCCCCTCGCAGTGAGTTCCACAGGTTGACTGAAGAAGTACTTCCTTATGTTTGTTTTAAACCTGCTGCCTATTCATTTTATTGGGTGACCCCTGGTTCTTGTGTTATGTGAAGGGGTAAATAACACTTCCCAATTCACTCTCTCCACACCAGTCATGATTTTATAGACCTCTGTCATATCCCCTCTTAGTGATCTCTTTTCCAAGATGAACAGACCCAGTCTGTTTGTTCTCTCCTCATATGGAAGCTGTTCTATACCCCTCCTAATTTTTGTTGCCCTTCTCTGCACCTTTCCCAATTCTAGTATATCTTTTGTGTAGCTCAGGTGACTAGAAGTGCCTGCAGTATTCAAGGTGTGGGCGTGCCATGGATTTATATAGTAGTGATGTTGTGATATTTTCTGTCTTACTGACCCCTTTCCGAATGGCTAACGTGTTCCGGGTTCTCTCTGCGTTTCCAGTGCTCAGCATTCTGCTGTGGCCGTTGGTGGTTTACCATGAGCTGATCCAGCGGATGTACACGCGGCTGGAACCTGTCCTGATGAAACTGGACTACAGTATGAAAGCAGAGACCCTGCACCTGAAGCACGAGAAGAGAAGTAAGGCAATGCCTTTTCTCTGTTCTCTCTGCCTTGGCCGGCTGGGAAAACAGCACTGGCAAGTCGGAATCGGTGTGGAACGCCCGAGAAATGGCATCCCCGAGGGAGGGGAGGATAGCGGGGGGAGGGAGGGTCATCCTAGGGGTGATGGGGGGAAACTGAGCAAAGGAAAATGTAGGCTGAGTATTGGGAGTACGGGGAGAGACTGCTTGGCAGTGACCTGTCAAGCAGTGAAAGGGGTTCCTAGGGGGAGGGGTGAGAGCCCCATTACTTGGGATGCTTAACTGGGCCGGGCAGAACTCTAGTGAAGGGGCTGAAGGGAACAAAGCTGGCCTGGGGTGGGGATGGCCTAGACGGGACCCCGCAGCTCCTTCCCTCCCCTTTCCAGGATTCTGAGCCCGGTGCCGCTCGGTGACGTTTCTTCCATTTCCTCACACAGAGCGCCAAGGAAAGAGTGAACCCATGGCTGGCGATGAGCCAATGGCGGAGACCGAGAGTGAGAGCGAGGCGGAGCTGTCTGGCTACTCCCCGGTGGTAAGGGCTGCAGAGGAGCCGTGCGGTAGATAGCCCTCTCCTCCCCACCAGCACCTCCCCAGAGAGCCAGGAACAGAGGGTTGGTCAGAATGCAGCCACACTGGTAACCAGCAGCAGAGCAGTGCAAGTCGGCCCTGGCCTCTGGGCCCTGGCCGGGGTTGGAAAGTCACCAGGGGGTGCTAAGGGAGGGGTGCGAGCTGCCTCTGTGGAGGGGCTGTCACCGAGAGCCTGCTTGTCAGGTGGCCCCGGGAGCAGTGTGGTGGAGTGCAAAGCCCAGGGAGCTGGAGTAAGGCAATGCTCTGCCTGCTCGCCCTGCCCCCTCGAGCCAGTGACTAGAGTAGCCCCGATGGGCTCTGCAGGGAGTCACGCTGCTCCTGTCTCTGCCGGCCTGCAGGCAGCGGTGCTGGTGGTGCAGACGGCTTGCTATTTCCTGGAACCCTGACCACGCCCAGGGTAAAGGGTCATGGAGCTGTTCCCCGCCACTCGCTCTTGCTCAATAGATGGGAGATGTGTAGTCCCGTTTATTTCCACGCTGATGGGGTGATCAGGGCAGGCGTCTGGTTTTGCTGCAGCTGCCAGTGGAAGGAGAAACTGGGCTGGGAGGTGGGAAGCTTTGGGTCACGTGAAAGTATCTGCAGCGCCCTCTGCTGCTGTGTGTATGGATGTCCTTTTTGGCCTGGCCTGTTGGCACTGGTGTGAAAGGGGTCCCTGCCCTTGGCGACAGTGCTGTAGCCACCGCAGGATGGGGGAGAATCCCCTGCTGTGGGGATTTCTAGGGCTCGCAGGAGTTACACCCGTGCTTTCCACTGGGCCCTCCATGTTGGGCGCTGGCAGGACGCAAACCCACCCGCGCTCACTCCAGGAGCAGCACGGGTGAGTCTGTGCCTGGACAGTGTCATGAGGATTCCGCCCAGCCCCCTGCCTGTACAGCGTGAGAACCCGTGTAACAGTTCACCTGGCAGATACCTTCTGCCCCTGTGGCTCCGGTCTGTGCAGGGGAGCTAGCAGGGAGTGCTGCCAGCCGGGCACCCAAAGCTAACTGTCTCCTCTGCTCTCCTCCGCCACAGGTGGATGTGAAGAAGACAGCACTAGCGCTGGCGATTACCGACTCTGAGCTCTCTGATGAGGAGGCTTCCATCCTGGAGAGCGGGGGCTTCTCTGTCTCCAGGGCCACCACCCCGCAGCTGACTGATGTGTCTGAAGGTAATTCCCACCCTCACCCCACGCATTGTCCTGAAACAGCTGTCTGGTAGGAACCGGCCATCACTGTCCCTTCCCCGCCCCTGGAGCTGGGACAGGCCCCTGGAGGGCAGGGGGAGAACCAGGCTGTTTGCAGGGGGAAAGGGCCAGAAGGGAGCCAGGAGACCCTCACTTGGCAGTGAAGGTGGCATGCCCCATCTCCCCCATCACTGGGCTGGGAGTCTGTGTTGTCACTTCTGGAGTTTGAAACTCTCCTAGCCAGGCTGCTAGCCCAGCCCCCGTGGGGATGGGCTGTGTCCAGTTGCTGCCTTGGGCGGGGAGGGAGGCCTTAGCCACAGCACAGCTTGTCATGGCTTCCCCGATATCCATGACTGCTCCAGCTGTCTGATCTCTGCTGCCTGGATGATCCCGCGCCATGCACCACTCTGTAACTCTGGAGAGGGAGGCAGCACGGTCCTCAAAGGCTCTGCCAATGAGCAGAGAGGCAGGCAAGTGCTGACGTGGGCTCTGGTGCCCAAGCTGTGTGTGGCATTGTACAAAACAAAGGCAGAGGCCTTGCCCCGCAGCACTCGCCGGCTCCCATGAGGGCTGTGTGGTGGTGACGACAGGCTCACGGGGCTGGCTGGGTGTGTCCAGGAGGAGTTGTGGGCACTGGGAGTGTAGCTCGTCAGACACGTGGGGGTGGGTTGGAGGAGGGATTGAAAGGGGAGAAGGTGGAAGTGTGACAGGGGCTCTAGGCGTGAACAGGCCCCGTGGCAGGTGGAGGATGGCAAGAAGGGGATGGTCAGGTGAGCCCCCTGCTCCGCACACCCCACATGTGGGGCAGAGTGAAGGGAGGTGGCTCCTAGGCAGGAAGGAGCTGAATTGTGCAGGAGCTTGGATCCAAACCCATGTTCCTTCAAGCACTCGTCTCGTGGAGTGCAGGGCACCCCCTGCTTCCACACTAAGCAGGATGGAGCAGCCCAGGGGGCAAAGATCAGCTGGGGCAGGCAGATGCGCAGCCCGGGCCTAAGGGCCTGGGACTGGAGAGCGGGAGAAGCACCCGAGAGCGGCTGCTAATGCCATTGCCTGGCTGTGCCTTTCAGACCTGGATCAGCAGAGCCTGCACAGTGAGCCGGAGGAGTCCTTCGCCAAGGACCTGGCAGAGTTCCCCTCCGTAGAAGAGTATCATTCCAGAGACCTGGGGCCACAAAGCGACGACGATGCCTTCGGGGTGCCACTGGGCCCTGAGCTTGCCCAGGCTACCCACGAGCTGGACTCTGTGGAGAAGGAGGCTGTGGACTCTCACCTCTCCGTTCTCCATCTAGCTTCTCCTCTCCATTTTGTAAATACGCACTTCAATGGGAACGGGCAAGTGGCGCCGGGCGGCGCAGAGCCGCAGACGGCTGCTGCCCCCGGCCTGGGCATCCGCATCGATGTGCTAAGCGAGGAGATTGTCACCACTGCCATCACCACGGTGGTGCAGAACACCCTCTCGGCCCTGCTGCTCTCCTCTGAAGCTAGTGAGGGGCCCTCCCTCTCCGAGTTCCTCCCCACTGAGCCCGAAGAGAGACTGAACTTCCAGGCGCAGCTGTCGGAGACCGAGGTGGTGGGGACGGAGACTGCAGCTCCCCTGGAGGAGGAGGGGGAAGTGGATGACTTTGAGCTACTGGATCAGAGGGAGCTGGAGCAAATGGATGTAGAGATGGGGCTTGGAGGAGAGCAGGAAGTGCAGGAATCGCCCGTCCCTCCAGTTCCAGCTTCCTCCCAGCTGCCAAAGCCAGAGGATGCAGAGGAGGCGGGGGCAGCGGCGTCTTTGTCTTAGGTCGTCTCTGTCGCCCCCTCTTTCCTCGTCCTCCCTGGAAGGGCGGAAGGATGGACGGACGGACGGACTCCTGCAGTGAGAGATTCGTGTTGACCAGGATGGCAAAACAGCTGTGTTCATTTGCTGTCGGAATAACCCATCCTGCCCAGCCCAGCCTTCCTCAGTCTGAGTGAGGAGAGGAACCAGGCCGCAGCTGTAACCCCAACCCCAGCAAAAGCTTCCTAGTGGTGGTGCAGTATTTTGGTCTGTCTTCTGTTTGCTTTCGTTGTGCACGCAGAGTACTGAGCTAGACGTAGCTGCTGCTATCCCACATCCCCAGCAGGACAGAGGCAAGCGTAGTTTATTGGGTTTTTAAATGGCTAAAAGTGTAAATAATTTTAACTGTCTTTGGTTGAGCTGGATAGGGGGAGGGGAAGGAAATACAGCTCAGATCTCCGGGTGCGGGGAAGAGCAGAGGCAGGCCGCTTCCTACCAGCAAGGAAAAGGTGGGTGGATGCAGGAAGGGGCCTGTGAGGCAGATGGCAGACTGTAGTAGCCTCTCCATCAAACCTAGCGTTGGACATTTCCCTGGGTGTCTGGCCCAGAGACCACTGCTGTGAATGGAGCAACTTCCAAGTCTGGACCAGTTGTTCCTTGACCCGGTTCGCTCCTGTCTTTAACGGAGCGGCACACAGACGGCTCCTCAAACCCTCGTGCTCTAAATAAGCGTGACCAAGCCAGACCCCCGAGTGCCGCTTCCTCTTGTCTAGTGTCTCGCTGTGGCAGCTGGCTGGCTTTCTGGTGGCTTGTGCAGCGGAGAAGCGTCTGATTGTTTTATGGGTGAGACTGTTTTGTGGCTCTAGTCCGAGGGGCTGCGCAGACAGTAATTGTGTGAGAAGGACCCCCCCCCCCAATCTAACTTTTTTGATAACTAAAGGCTGTTTTTAGGCGGTGTTCTGCAATCTCTTACTGCACTTTACATCCCAAGTGCCCCCTCCCACGCCCAAGGCCGGGCCAATACAACTCGCTCTACCACCTCGTCCCTCGTAACCAGTGTCCCTGCTGTGAGCACTTGGCATCTCCGTTCCAGTCCCAGCACAGGATCATTCGCTGCTGCCCGGTGAACCTGCTCCTCCTCTGGCAGGCTGCCCTCGCTGGGTCTGGGAGCTGTCAGGGCAGTGTGAGGGACGGAAGAGCTGCCCCAGATCTTGTCCTCTCAAGCAGGGCCTTTGGAAGCACCTCCCATTCTAGCCCAGTTGGGTCCCCAGCGCTTCCTGGGACTGTCCCAGTGTACACCGTGGACTAGGTTCTGATCTCGCTTCCAGCAGGAGGCTCTGCTCCCTGTATCGCAGCCACAGGCCATCCTAGCTCTAGTCCCTGCCCAGAATGGCTCCTGTTGTGTTCCTGGAGCAGGGAATGGGCGTCCTTGGCCGTAGCTCTGGCAGGGGAACAGGAGAGGCTCTACTGACTCTAAGGGGGGAGCTGTAAACTGACTTGGCAGCTTCTGTGCACAGCCCAGCAGAAATGGCTCAGCCAGCGTGTGACGGCTCAGTTCTGGGCCTGGTCGGGCTAGCTCTGTCCGCACAGACAGCGGAGCACTGCAGGCGTGTGTGCAAAAGGCCTCTGTGAAATGGTGGGCAGTGGAACTTCGGGCTCTGCCTCGGGCATATAGGCCAACACGCCCAAGAGCAAGGCTGCCTGGAGTCCTGCCTGTCGTTGCACCTAGTACGTCCAATCCCTCTCACTTTCGTAACCCCCGTACTGTCTTAATGTACCCCGGGGTCTGGCTGAGACTGCTAAGGGTCTCTGTGTCCTCATTGCACGTAGACCCTGCAGCGTGAGGGCCCTTGGCTAGCGGAAGTGGAGGAGTGGGAATTTTATGTATGTACAGGGCTGTTGCAGCCTCTCCTATCAACTCTTACTTAGGGTGCTGCAGTCAAGAAGCGTATGGAAAGTGAGAGGCTGCCTGCCCGTAGCCACCAGTCCCCGGAATATGGGCCCAGGGAGAGAGTCTGTCTAGCCTGAGTGCAGAGGCAGGATGCCTTGCTGTGCTTCCCTGCCCCCAGCCAGCACTCTCTCTTCCAGAGCTGAGACGGTCAGCTCGTCACGCACCCAGGCGCAGCCCCTTGACTGGATTTCTCATAACTGACAGCAGAGCTTTTAAATTCAGAAAACTCTCCTGAGATCAGAGGGCTGAGATAACCAGGGGATGGGAGCAGAGGCCCAGTGACGTCTTTGCTACCCCCCTTGGGCAGAGCATTTTGGAGAGTTCTCTGGCCCCACGACCGCAGTTGAAGCTGGGCTTCGGCTGTCCCCCTGTATTGTGTGTGCGCTGATCTCCCCCCACCCCCGCCCTTCCCTGTTTGTGTGGGACAGGGCAGACTCCAGAGGCGTTGGTAGCTCTGTCACTGTTTGACTGTTCAAAGCATGGACTAGATGGACACTTCTACACTCTGTATGACTTCCCTGCTCAATGGAACATTCCATGGGCGTGGTGGCTTGTGGGTCTATGAATTCTTTAATGGTGGCCCCTCCTGGCCTCTTTCGAGCTAGGACGATCTGCTTTCAAATCCCAGGTTTGGGAAGCGTTCAATTATTTATTGAGTAGATAATATAGAGGCATTTCCCGAAAACCTCCTCCTAGCCCAATGAATGCCAAACTGGCCCAAATGGAGCCTGTTCTCACCCCCTTTACCACAGCAGTGTAGCCCTAGTAAGCAATGCCCTTCCTCGGAGAACACCATGTCTCATGAGGGTGGCTGCAGTCTGCTTGGATGTAAATTAGATAAGCCCCGGGTAGGCTGCCAAAGCAAAATGTCGGCCTCCTTGTCCTGCATTGCATTGGGAATCCCAGGCGCGGCGCAGCGTCCTGCGGTCTACAGGGTTGTGTGCATGGCCCACGTGGCAGCCGCCCACGTTCAAATGGTGCTAACGTTGTTCCAAAAAGCCCCCGCCAACGTATCCAGTGAACAGGCTGCCACATATCGCTCACCAAGGCATTGTTGCACGGTAGGAGCACAAATGGGTCACAACAATTTGGACCCCAAATTTTCTTTCAGGATGGGGGGAGGGGAAGGGATCTTGTATGCTTGTGCTCATATGCCCACTCTCTCCCTGAGCACTATGTCCGCAAGAGAATTTGAGGCACCAGTGCTGGTAGCCGTGGGTGGCTTTTCATTGCTGGTAGGTCTGCAGGAGACCTGGTAATAAAAATGTGTTAATCTCTTCCTAAGAACATCCAGGAAAAGGGGGAGGGGTCCTTGTAACCAGTGTTCATTCTATGGCTATATTTAAAAGCAAAATGTAGAATTTGTAATAAAAATAAAAACAAAAAAATGTTAGAGGAGAAAGTTCTGGGCAATAAAGTTTGTTGGCTGTATGTGATGGAGTCTTTCTAGCTTGTCTTGCTCTCCTCGTGTGGGGTGCCAGTCTGACATTCAGTGCCAGGCATGGGGGGAGAAATCACTTCTTTTCACCCTGGCGGGAGATGTCTGTACATGCAGAGCAGAGCTAGCAGCGAGGCTCGGATCAGCTGCCGGGTGGTGTGAGCAGGCCCCCCGAGGGAGGTAACGTGTTGGGGTGGGGCAGAGCCGGCTGGCTGCCAGCTTGGATTCTCCTCTCCTGCCCAGCTCACTCATGCTCGGAAAACCCCCTGTCTGGTGCAGTTGCTCAGCCAGCAGCCTTGCAGAGTTGTTGCAATGACAATGAGGAGATGGGTGAATATGGAGGACTCACAGCTGTGACTTTGATGTCTCTGGCTGTCCGTTCAGCATCGCTCTTCTTGGAAACCTCGGCAGCCTCTACTCTGCAGTGGCCTAAGATGCTCTAGTGTCAAGTCCCTCTAGGGTGACCAGATGTCCCGATTTTATAGGGACAGTCCCAATTTTGGGGTCTTTTTCTTATATAAGCTCCTATTACCCCCCACCCCCTGTCCTGATTTTTCACACTTGCTGTCTGGTCACCCCAAGTCCCTCCTTTACTGACACCTCCCCAGTCTTTGACCTCTGCTGGCCAGGAAATCCCCAGGACAGCTGTTACTGTCTGGAATCTGGGCCCTGGGCCTGCTGGGCACAGGCAGGAGCAAGGCTAGAGCTGATGGGATCAGACTCCAGTACTGCAGCCCTCTCCCCTTGCAGCTAAGGGAACCTGGCTAGTTAACTTACAGCGGTAGAGGGGGGGTGGGACCCAGGTGACCTGGATTCTACTAGCTCTGATGGTGGCCTGCTGAGAGATTAGGGCAAGAACAGGTCTCTTCAGGACTGGAGAAGGGCAGCCATAGCCCCCTCTTTAAAAAGTGGAACAAAGAGGACCTGGGGCTTATAGACCAGTCCGCCTGACTTTGATACCTGGAGAGATCCTGGAACAAATGATGAACAGTTTGTATGCACCTTGAGGCTAACCGGTTTAGAAGGAATAGTCAGCATGGCTTTGTCTAGAACAAAGTATGCCAAGCTACCTTGATTTCCTTCTTTGACAGGATACAGGCTTAGGGGAGGGGGGAAGCAGCGGACATCATGTTTTGATGTCAGTAAGTCTCGACACAGTCCCATGTTCTTAGACACAAACAAGGGAAATGCGGTCTAGATTAATTTACTATCAGGTGAACAAGAACAGCAATACTGGGTCAGACCAATGGTCCATCTAGCCCGTGTCCTGTCCCTGGTAGTGGCCAGTGTCAGACGCTTCAGAGGGAATAAACAGGGCATTTAGCAAGAGATCCATTCCTTGTCAACCAGAGCCAGCTTCTTGCAGTCAGAGGTTTAGGGACACTCAGAGCAGGGGGTTTGTCCCTAGCCATTGCTGGACCATCCTCCATGAATTGATCTAATTCTTTTTTAAAACCAGTTACAGTTTTGGCCTTCGCAGCATCCCCTGGCAATGAGTTCCACAGGTTGACTCTGTGTTGTGTGAAGAAATACTCCCTTATGTTTATTGTAAACCTGCTGCTGGTTAATTTAATCAAGTGACCCCTGGTTCTTGTGTTAGGTGAAGGGGTGAATAACACTCCCCTGTTCACTTTTTCCGCACCCCGTTCATGATTTGTAGACCTCTACCATACCCCCTCTTAGTTGTCCCTTTTCTAAACTGAACAGTCCCAGTCTTTTTAATCTCTCCTCATCTGGAAGCTGTTCCACACCCTATTAATGTTTGTTTCTAATTTAGACTCCATCGTTGTATATGTATAGTTGGGATTGTGTTTTCCAATGTGCATTACTTTGCATTTATCAACATTGAATTTCATCTGCCATTCTGGTGCCCAGTCACCCAGTTCTGTGAGATCCCTTTGTAGCTCTTCGCACTCTGCTTTGGACTGAAGGGACGTTCCCTAGCCGGGCCAGGCTGGTCCCGCCCGGCTTTGGTCTCTGTGACAAGGGGTCTCGAGTCCCCCCTTCCGCGCCCCCAGCAGCTGGGCTCAGCGCTGCCGGGCGGGGCGAAGAGCGGCGGGCGCTAGGACCCGGGGCGAGGCCAGGGAGCCCGCTGCCCCTAGCCCCGCCCACCCGCTCAGCGCCGGGAGCGGACGCGTTGTTGCGTACCGCTGACGTCATCGCGTCTGCGCGTCCGCCCCGCGGAAGTAGGAGCGAGTCCGGGCTCAGGCGGGGTCGGGCCCACATCGGCCGCCGGGTGGGTTCGCCCCGCCCCCCCCCAGCCCCATAGCTGGGTGCCCCGCCCCCCGAGCCCCTCCCAGCCCCATAGCTGCCCATTGTCCCGCCCCCCACCCCCTGGGTGCCCCCATCCTGCCCCCCACCCCCCAGTGGGTGCCCCCCGCCCCATAGCTGCCCCCCAACTCCCAGTGGGTGCCCATTGTCCCGCCCCCCTGCCGGGTGCCCCCACCCCCTGGGTACCCCCCGCCCTGCCCCATAGCTTTCCCCCCAACCCCCAGTGGGTGCCCCCCGCCCCATAGCTTTCCCCCAACCCCCATAGCTGGGTGTCCCGCCCCATAGCTGCCCCCCAACTCCCAGTGGGTGCCCATTGTCCCGCCCCCCTGCCGGGTGCCCCCACCCCCTGGGTACCCCCCGCCCTGCCCCATAGCTTTCCCCCCAACCCCCAGTGGGTGCCCCCCGCCCTATAGCTTTCCCCCAACTCCCATAGCTGGGTGTCCCGCCCCATAGCTGCCCCCCAACTCCCAGTGGGTGCCCATCTCCCCGCCTCATAGCTGGGTGCCCCGCCCCCCGAACCCCTTCCAGCCCTATAGCTGCCCCCCATCCTCTGGGTGCCCCCATCCTGCCCCCTGCCCTGCCCCATAGCTTTCCCCCAACCCCCAGTGGGTGCCTGCCCCGTGCCTTTGCCCCCATCCTGCCCCATAGCTTTCCCCCTAACCCCCAGTAGGTGCCCGTCCCCCTGCCCCATAGCTGGGTGTCCCGTCCTATAGCTGCCCCCCCACCCCCATTGGGTGCCCATTGTCCCGCCCCCCCACCCCCTGGGTGCCCCCATCCTGCCCCATAACTGGGTACCCCACCCCATAGCTGCCCCCCAACCCCCAGTAGGTGCCCATCCTCCCGCCCCACTCACTCTCTCCCTCTCGCTGCTGCAGGGGACCCGGTGCCGGCCCCGCCGCCATGGAGTTCCCAGACCTGGGCGCGCACTGCTCCGAGCCGACCTGCAAGCGCCTGGGTGAGGCCCTGAGCCTGCTGGTGGGGCAGAGCCTGGAACCACTTGCCTCCCCTTGGACACCTCTGCCCCCGAACTCCTGGGTTCTCTCCCAGCTCTGAGAGAGGAGTGGGAGGGGCTGGGAGCCAGGACTCCTGGGTTCTCTCCCCCACCCTGGGAGGGGGGTCTAGTGATTAGAGCAGGGGGGTTGGGAGCCAGGACTCCTGGGTTCTCTCCTTAGCCCTGCCACTGACTTGCCCTGGGGCCTTGTGCCAGTTGCAGGACCGCCCTGTCTTGGTGTGACTGTGAAATATGCTGCCGCTGTTTACGGCGCGTTGTGCTTGTGCAGGTTTTGCAGCTCACTGAACTCCCCAAGGAGTTTGCCGTTGTAGCTGGCGGCTCGGGGACCTGCAGCGGGGGTGCACTCTCTGCAGTGGTGTTGGGATCATGTGTATGATTTGTGGTGCAGTAGCCGTGACTTTCTAAATCACGTTCCTTTGCTTACTTGGTGCCTTAGTGCTTAAATCCTCCTGACAGACTGTGGGCCCCGTGCTTTGTTACAGTGAGGGGCGCAGTGCGTTCTGGGGTGGGAGCGAGGGGCAGCGACCCATGCAGTCCAGTCAGACTGCAACCCCCTAGGGGAGCAGGGGGTGATTGGAGCCCTTCGTGCCTGGGGAGCTGGAGATGTTGGCATGCCCACCTCAAAGCCGGTAAACAAGTGTCTTTCTCAGGAGTGGTCTGATGCTGACGAACCAGCCACAGCCCTTGTGTGTTACCCACGTGTCTCTCTTGTGGGCTGTGTCCCAAGTGTTCAGACTGTTGGAGGATGGTGGGGACCAGACAAATGATCAGTCTGATTCCTGCGCACGGTGTCCCGGTCCCTCTAGGGCTTGTTAGGTGATGGTCGGCAAGCAAGTGCTGAGCATCGTCACGTGCCAGAGCGCTTCAGCCGCACAGCTTGTCAAGTGCGTGTGAGGAGCAGAAGTTCCACCTTAGTGTCTGGGGTCTCCCTGCCAAAGAGAACGTGCAATGGCTGTCCACGGGTGCTAACTGGCCAGTCCAGGGCTTGCTCCCATGGCACCTGGCTGTGTCCCAGAGCTCGCTGTGGGGTGGGATCGCTTGTGCTGCGGGAGCTGGCTCAGTTTTGCTCTCTCCTCTCGCTCGTACTGCTCACGGGTGCTGTGTACTGATTTCTCAATGGCTTGTCTCCTGCACAGAGACCTGCAGATCCCATTGCTGCTTCTCTTCGGTCGGTTCCCCCTTCGGATTTCAGTGACTGGCATCATTAGTCTCCTCATGGGGAGGGGAAGGGCGGGCACTGAGGTTACAAACCCTCGTTGTCAAGAGTCTCTTGCTGTCTCTCCTACCGTGGTGACTGTTTCGGGGTTGAGTCCTTGGCATCCCTGAAGAAGCGGTCCCTTTGGCTTGCTAGGAAATACTCCGGATCAATTAAACAAATTTGAAAAGCTACAAACGTTTTGCGTAGGCCATAAAGGTGGGGTTTGTTTTTAAGCTGCAGCGGTGCATGCTGGGAGCGGTAGTCTGGAATGGCTCAGTCTGTCAGTTGCTGCAGCCCTGTGCCCCTGCAGGCTGGCTGTCCCAGGCAGTGCGTGGCTGGGCTGGCCCCTGGGCTGTGCAGTGGGAAGCGCCGACTCCTTGGCCCCTCACCTGCCTGCTGTCTCTCCTGTCTTGCCAGACTTTCTCCCTCTGAAGTGCGACGCGTGCGAGCAGATATTCTGCACCGACCACATCACCTACACCCAGCACCAGTGCACCTCTGCCTACAAGAAGGTAAGTGGGGAGCGGTGGCTGGGGGTGGCTCCTAGCACCGTGCTCCCAGCGGAGTTGGGACTACCTGGCAGCTCCCGGCGAAACCTCAGGATCAGACCCCACATGTGCAAGTTAAGCCTGGGACGAGAGGGGCAGGTGGAGCCATGGGGCTGCCTGAGGTGTAGCTCTGTCTGGCTAGCCCGAGAGCGAGGCGAGCATGGCCAGTGACAGTAGGGCACTGGGCGGCCCTGGAATCCTTGTGGCGATCCTCCCGCAGCCAAGCCCAGCGGTGGGGTGGAGAACACGAGGTGGCGACGTCTGCCAGGCCAGCTGAACGGTTTCTAGAACCCCAACGCTCGGGGACGGAGGGATCACAGCAGGGCTAGTGCACGTGGCCACGTCATCTCTGCCGAACTAATTCGCACGGGCTTGGCTCAGAGCGCTGCCCACGAGGCCACACTCAGCAGAGGGGCTCCGGGGGGGCGCTGGTCTCAGGCCGGGGGCGTGACCCGTAAAGCTGTGGGGTTTAGCTGTGACCCTAGAGAGTAGAGGCAGCATCCAGCAGCGGAAGGGGTTTTCCATTCCCCCCCCCACAGCATTCTTTCCTTGACCTCGCTGGAGCTCCCTCGGGCGATGTGGCTGCGGTGTTTGGCTCTGGGTTTGTACACCCTGGGCGTTTAGTGTCACTCCTCCATGCAGCCCAGGCCTGAGCTGCGGTTCACAAGGGACGGGGTAGCGGCTTTAACCCAAGCCTGGCAGCTGCTCTGCAGGCTCCGTCCTAGCTCCGCTCACGTGGCTGGGTGCGGTTCTGTGGCCTGTGGTGTGCAGGGGCTCAGGATGGTCAGAACCGTCCTTTGCACTTTAACACCTGTTCTTTCCCTGGCCCCGAGCACAAGCTGCCAGCGTTCCCAGGGTGTGCCTGGGCCCCCAGACTGCTTGCTTAGCAAAGGCAGAAATAATCCGAAGGGTTAGAAAATATCACGAGAGAACCATCATCTGCAAGGCAGCTCCTGCCCCTGGGGCGAACGGCACGGCCCAGACAGGCCTGGGGAGCGTGTTCAGCCTGGCCTCTGCTGTGTTACAGGACGTGCAGGTCCCCGTGTGCCCCTCTGCAACATCCCCATCCCTGTCCGAAAGGGGGAGATGCCTGATGTGGTGGTGGGGCAGCACATCGACCGAGACTGCAAATCCGACCCCGCCCAGCGCAAGCGCAAGGTAGGAGGCTGCGACCTCGCTTCCGCCTGGCCTAGGGGCCTGTGCCTCCGGGGCTTGGAGGGGGGGTCTCCGGTTGGCACTCGCCGATGCTGCCCGGGCGCATTGAGCCAAGTCTGCTGTTCTCCGCTGACTCCCCAGTGGGCATTGGGCTGAACCACATGAGTAGCAGGTTGCAGCACGGTCTGGATGGAAATGCTGGGGGCTGGAAATCAGGAGGGGGGGGCAGGCAGTGTCCAGGCCTGGAATAGCTGTGGGGGGCTGTGGGTTGGGATTGGGGGATACCAGGAGAGCTGGGTGCAGGGAGCCCAGGCCTGGAACAGCAGGGCCTGGGGTGCTGCTGCTGTGAGAGGAACTGAGGGAGGCGTCACAAAATCTAATGGAAGCTAAAGTGCATCTTGTTTTGAAGTAGCAACTTTCCCCCCGGGGGGGCGATTTGCCATGGGAACCACCGTCCCTTGGAGGCCGTGACAGGAGCCTGGACCCACCCCAATTCAGCCACAAGCTGCTGCGCTCTGTAGTGCCCCGTACGGCATAGGAGAGGACAGGTCCTCGCTGTGGGAGTGCCAGCGTGCGGCGCTCTGGCCTGTGCCACGCAGGTCAGATGAGGGGGGCAAAGTGAGCTCTTCCGGCCTTACCCCCGTGAATCTACAAGCTGGCAAAGCCCCTTCGTGCTGCAGCACTTGGTCTCTGCCAGCCACCCTGGCGCTAGATCTGAATTCCCCAGAGAGCAGCGTGGCTGGGGGCTGGGGGCTGGAGCTGGGACTCGGAGACCTGGGGTCTGACCCAGCCTTGCTGCTGGCGTTGGAGCTCCTGGAACGTACGTTGCCAGGGCTCCGGCCGCGTAGTGACCCCATAGTGGGGCCGGACTCTGCTGCTGGGCTGCTCCGTGCCGGTCGGGGACGGCCGCGAGCTCACAGCTGCTCACCGGGTGCCTTGTCTCTGGTTAGATTTTCACCAATAAGTGTCTGAAGCCTGGCTGCAAGCAGAGGGAGATGATGAAGGTGATCTGTGACCAGTGCCACGGGAACTTCTGCCTCAAGCACCGGCACCCCCTGGATCACGACTGCAATGGGGTGGGGCGCCCCCTCTCCAGAGCCGGGTAACGGACGGTGGTGGGGGGGGGAAGTGCTTCGCCAGGGCAGAGCCATGCCCGCCACAGTGGTGATGACAGGAGAACTGCATAATCTGCGCTCACGCTGCCTCGTGTCCCAGCTCCCCCCCCCCCCCCCACATACCCGCCTCTTCCATGCTGGCTGGGCCTGCTCTGGGCACCCCAGCTCCACCCCCCGCCCCGCCCCGCGCCAGCTGGGTCTGCCCCGGACGCCCCGGCTCCACGCCCCCCGCCCCGGCTGGGTCTGCTCCGGGCGCCCCGGCTCCACACACACACCCCGCCCTGCGCCGGCTGGGTCTGCCCCAGACGCCCCAGCTCCACCCCCCACCCCGCCCCGCGCCGGCTGGGTCTGCCCCGGGCGCCCCGGCTCCACACACGGACCCTGCCCTGTGCCGGCTGGGTCTGCTCCGGGTGCCCTGGTTCCACACACGCACCCCACGCCGGCTGGGTCTGCTCCGGGCGCCCCGGCTCCACACACCCCGCCCCGCGCCGCGCCGGCTGGGTCTGCCCCGGGCGCCCCGGCTCCACACACCCCGCCCCGCGCCGGCTGGGTCTGCCCCGGGCGCCCCGGCTCCACACACCCCGCGCCGCGCTGGCTGGGTCTGCGTTCTGGTGCCAGGCGACCCCCTTGCAGGGCTGCAGCCGCAAGGTACAGAGGAGTAAGTGCCCCATCCCTTGACGCTGGTCTGCGGTGCAAGCCGCTAGCACGTCCGCCGCTCCTGCTGTTCGTAGCGGGTCTGCCCGAGGGGCGCGTGGCACTGAGTGACTGCACAGAGAGCAGGGGGTGAGGGAGCACACAGGACAGCAGGAAGGATTCAGGGCACACAGCTGGGGCTGAGTACCCGAGGGAGGGGCGGGGGACCTCCAGGGATGCAGAGACAGAGGGCTCTGCTGGGGGGGGGGCCTCAGGGGAAGCTGTTACTGACGGACGGTGTCTGTCGCAGACATGCTGCGGTCGCGAGAGCCCAGGCATCCTCCTCTGTGGCAGCCGGGACGTCAAGCAGAGGAGCTTCCAGGCCGGCAGCCAGCCCCCCTGCTCCAGCCCCAAGCAGGTAGGATGATGCCGACCCCTCCTCTCGCCCCCAGGGCCTGGCTCGGGTGGCTAGACCCAGCAGCCCCTCCAGAGAGCCGGTGTGTCGAAATCTGCCCCGCCCACCCTGGGGGGCTGGCACACCCCTTTGGCCTGCTGGGAGGGGCACGGAGCCGGGGTGTGTGTCTCCCTGCCTGGGTGTTGGCCCCCCGAGCTGCTCCGCGTGCTAGCACTAACCCTGCTCCTCCTCTTGCACCCAGAGGCGGCGTGATGGCGGCACGGCAGCCCAGCAGCACCTCGCCCCCAGCCGTTGCGCTGCAGAATGGACTGGTGAGTGGCCCGGCGCGAACCTTGCCCAGTGGGTGCCCTGGCACGGCGAACCGGGTGCCCTCGCTCCCCGGCTGTACACCCTGAGTGTGAGGTACCCGCCAGAGGGGGCAGAGAGCCAGGCACAGGAGCCCTGTTCTGGAGCCAGCTCCGTCACCCACCTCCTACATGGCAGGACCAGGCCCAGCGCTCCCCAGGACGCCTGGGCTGGCGCTCGGCGATGGGCTCAGTGACCCTATGACAGAGCCTGCACGTGAGAGCCAGGGCAGGCCTGGCCTCTGCTGGAGCCTCCCTCGCTCTGCTGTGTGAACGTGGAGCCGTGCGACAGCAGCAGCCCCTTGCCACAGGCCAGAGGGGCGCCAGGAGCTGCTCGGTGAGCCTGTTCCCTGCGGGGGAGGCTCTGAATCCGGGCGCCTTCCCTCTGACCGTGTCCGACTCCCCGGCCTACAGCTGGGCCTAGGGTGGGAGGGGGCCAGACCCCCCCCCCCATGGCTGGGGGTCAGGGTAGGACTGCCCCCCCGCAACGTGACCTCTGGGCTTGGTCCTGCCCTCTCTCCAGGGGGTGGCTAAGCCGGGCAGTGCCGTGGGCACACCCCACTCTCGTTTCAGAGCGAAGAGGAGGCACTGCAGCGAGCCCTGGAGATGTCCCTGGCAGAATCGGTGCCCGGCTCGGCACGGGCGCTCAGGTACGGTACGGGGCTGGCGCAGCAGGGCGTGCTGGGTAGGGCATGTGACACGCTGACATTCACCTGAGAACCGCACCCCACGAGCCTGCACAGGGCACCATTGTGGGGGCCTGTCCCGGAAGGGGACTGGCTGGGGAGGGGCCGAGGTGCGTTAACTGGCCTGGGCTGTGATCCCTTCGCATCTTGCCAACGAATAGGCAGGAATAGACTGGGAAGGGCCAGGCTGCTGCAGGGAGTGGTGCAGTCCAGCAGGTGGCGCCCTCTTGAGCCCGGTTCCAGGGGTTCTGTATGTGGGGGGAGAGGGGTGTCTCTGGGACAGGCCTCGGCCTGGTTCTCCTGGCTCCGTCCCAGCTGGGACGCCTGCAGCCTGGCTCCCCAAGTCCCCAAGGCGCCCCCAGCCTCGCTGGGCTCAGTACCCCGCTGCTGGGAGCTGTCCCTGGGGCGGCTGGGCTGCGGGGTCTCCCGGCCCTGAACAAGGCTGTCTCCAGCAGCGCGCAGGAGGAGGAGGACCTGGCCTTGGCGCGGGCGCTTGCTGCGAGCGAGGAGGAGTACCAGAGGCGGCAGCAGCAGCAGGTGAGCTGAGTTGAGCTGCTGGAGGCTCCGTGCTGAGGCCCGGCTCTCACCAGGTTCTTCCCCACTCCTCGGCACCGGGGGCTGGAGCTCTGCACCCCCGTTCCCAGGCTGACGTGAGCCGAGGCAGGACTGTCCCCGGGGGCGGCCTGACCTCCCGCAGTGCAGAGACCCCACGGGCTAGGGGAGCCGAGCCCCTGCCAGCTCCAAGGGGAGGGCTCAGCCCTGCTGGGGCGAGGCCTGGGATGACTGCAGCAACCCCAGGCCGGTTTCGCCAGTCTGCCCCATCCCTGCCCTGGAGGCCCCTGAGTGCTGCGGGGGGGCGGGGCAGGGGGGCGCTTGCTCACTCCTGGTGTGTTCACATTACAGGCCCAGAGCCGGAGTTCGAGGCCATCAGACTGCAGCATGTTCTAGGCTGGGAGCACCACGATGCCTAGGGCCTGTCCACAGGGCCGGGTACCATCGCCCAGCTCTGCCAGGCCCTGCCCGAGCGCCACCTGCAGAGGGCCGGCGGGGGCTTCTCCTGCCTCTTCCACAGCTAGAACCAACTGACCAAACGCTGGCTGCTCCCGCTCCCTGGACAATAGACCGTAGCTGAACCGCTTTGAGCTGCATGGGGCCGCCTCGCGCCACGCCCCGTTCTCACAGACCAGAGCCGGCTGCAGCCGCGTGGGAGGAGCGATCTGCAGCCGCCAGCAGGCCGGCCGTAGCCGGGGAGGAGGAGCAACGCCAGCAGCCGTGGGCCTTGGGATCGCTGGTGGGCATCGTGCCTCGGTCCCTCACCCACCTGCCACAGTGCCGAGAGTGGGGTGAAATGGGGGGGCACCTCTCCTGGAGGTGGAGTGTTACACCCGGGGGTGGCTTGACCCCAATACCTGCGCTCTGACCCAGGCTGGGTCATGTCCAGTCCCCTGCCCCACACACTACAAAGGGACAAGGACAGACCCCCGCTCAGCGCTGCCCAGCCCCGCGCAGGGCCTGCTGGATGCTTTAATGAGACGGGCTGCTCTACACACGTCGCCCTGGGCCGGAACTGCCCTCACCTCTTCCCCCTCCCCCCCGGTGCTAAAGCACCAGGTCAGCTCCCTGGGGTGCCCGGGGGGTAGGGAGGGTTGTAGCCTCAGGTAATGGCTGGGTAACGCTCATTTCCCCCCATGGGGACTCAGCCCTGTCCTCGTTAGCCACCCATGGGCCCTGCAGCTGCGCTCCCTGCGCTGGCCACGCTATGTGGGAGAACCCCCTGCCCTGCAAGGCCTGGCACCTGCCCCTGTGAGTGACTCCCCCCCCCCGTCCTCCAGGCAGGGCTCAGCTGGGGGGCCAGGCCAGCCTTTCTCAGCCCCTCTCTTTAATTCGTGGGGTGCTGGATGTGGGGCAGGAAGCCGGGAAAAGCAGCTGCCCTGTTTCCCATGGGAACACAGCCCCTCCACGCAGTGATCACAGACCGCTCCACTGCCTCTGCTAAGAGCCCCCCCAAACCCAGCCCTTGCCCTAAGGCATCACCTGACCTCAAAGGGGAGCCCTGGTGGAGCGTCTCCCGTGGCGATAGGGACCAGGCCCCTGGAGTCTTCCCCAGAGCAGCCCCTTCTAGTCCTGCTGAATTCAGGGCCAGTGCCCTGCCACCAGGCTCCTGGGTTGGTGCGGGCGGCTCTCCTCCGCTCGGGCCTTGTGCCGGCATCTGCTGCCTGCTCAGTGCAGCCCCTTGGACACGCTGGAAGCTGCTTCCCCTCCAGCTCTGCGTGCACAGGACTCCGGGTGCGGCTGGGTCTTGCTGTAGTGGGTAACAGCTGCACCTTCTGCAGCTGGGCGTCTAGGAGGCCAGCGCATGCGGGCGGCGTCTCTTCCTGTGCCCTGAGCTTGGGCCTGGGCCGGCTGTGGCACTCAGGAGTGGGGGGGGGCGAAAGGTAGCTCTCTGCAGGGCTGGGGCTGTCTGGCTACTACGTGCTGCCTGGAGGGAAATAAAGTCCTACCCAAAAGCGGGGTGTCCTTGGTCTCTTTCCTGGGGGGGGGACCCTGCCCTGGCTGCGCTCACCATCCAAGAGCCTGACTCCTCTGGCCTGGCACAGGTACCGCACAAGCAGTGCCAGGGCCCAGGGGCCAATAGGAACTGGCCTGAGCCCCCGGCTCTCTGCAGGCTGCTAGAGCTGCTGTGGGCCCAGCTCTGGGCTCTGTCCCCCTCCTGTTGCCCCAGCTCCGGGCCGGCTCCCAGCCTGACACCAGCAGGGGCCCAGGTGGCTGCGGGCAATGCCCCATTGGAGCCAGGGAAGGGGCTGGGCCCAGATCAGCCCTCCCCTGCTGGTGAGTGCACAGCGCTGCCCCTGGCCTGTGGGTGCCATCCTTGGCCTGCCAGGGGCCGCCCCCGGGTCCCACACTGGAGTCGCTTTGTCTCCTGGGGCCTCGCCTGCGTTCGGTTCAAGCGAAGCTGGTGCTGGTCTGTGCAGCCTCCGGCGGCTGGTGCTCAGGAAATGCCCCCGGGAGCGTTTCCTGCCCTGCGGCGGCCGGGAGGGAGGAGGGGACCCAGGCAGCCCCTCGAGCAGCTTGTTCCCATTAGGGCTGCAGGGGCAAGCGCAAGCCTTCCCCCCGGGTGGGGCGGCCCTTGCTGTGTGCAGGGCTGGGGGCCTCTCCAGGAGCAGGTCCCAGAGCTAGGGCAGGGCCTCTGCCCACTTTCTCCTGGCAGTCGGTGCCAGCGGATCTCCTGCCTGGGCTGGGGCTAAGAGCGCTGGCTCCGCACTGCAGCCTTGTTCCCCTGCCTGCATTGCACAAGTCAGGGCCTTGCCCCACGCGCTTCAGCCCCAGGGGGAGTCCCTGCCCGGGTGGAAGCGGTGCCAAGGCTCTGGACTGCCAGGCCCCGCACAGCGGGCAGGGAGCGCTGAGTTGATCAGGGCCCTGTGCCCAGCTGGCCCCAGAGGCCTTGTGTGGCTGCAGCTGACAGAGCCTGAATCGGGTCTGAGGAGGAGGCTGTGGGGATGGGCAGCTGACCCCTCAGGTCGGGCCTGTTCCCATCACCCACAGGGGGGCTGCTCCTGACCCCATTGGCAAGCGCTACGGCTGCTGCCGAACTGCCCCTGCTGGAGTGCGGTGCCCCTGGGGCCCCAGCCCGCACTGCTAGGCCCCGCACAGCGAACAGCCGCCTGCCCCTGGGAACCTGGCGCGGGAGGGCACTGGCGGCATGGCAGAGAACCCCGGCTAGTGGCAGCCAAACTGAGTCACTCACTGCCCCTCCAGGGCGTGGGAATGCCACCTCCTGCAGCCCCTGCACGGGGCTTCCCAACACCTCCTGCCCTTCCTGCCAGTGGCTGCCTGGCTCCGGGGCTCCGGCCGCTTGGTGTCCAGCAGGGGAAACCACTGCCAAGGCTGACCTGCACCCGCACCCTGGGCTGTCCCCCCCTGCACCCCCTCCTGCCCCAGCCCTGGGCTGTCCCCCCCTGCACCCCCACCTGCCCCAGCCCTGGGCTATCCCCACCTGCACCCCCTCCTGCCCCAGCCCTGGGCTGTCCCCTCACCCCCCATCCGCACCCCCACCTGCACCCCCTCCTGCCCCAGCCCTGGGCTGTCCCCTCACCCCCCATCCGCACCCCCTCCTGCACCCCCTGCTGCCCCAGCCCTGGGCTCCCGCCCACCTGCACCCCCACCTGCCCCAGCCCTGGGCTGTCCCCCACCTGCACCCCCTCCTGCCCCAGCCCTGGGCTGTCCCCTCATCCGCACCCCCCACCGCCCCAGCCCTGGGCTCACCGCCATCTGCACCCCCCACCGCCCCAGCCCTGGGCTGTCCCCTCACCCCCCATCCGCACACCCTCCTGCCCCAGCCCTGGGCTGTCCCCTCATCCGCACCCCCTCCCGCCCCAGCTCTGGGCTCACCCCCACCTGCCCCCCCACCTGCCCCAGCCCTGGGCTATCCCCCACCTGCACCCCCTGCCGCCCCAGCCTTGGGCTCTCCTCCCTGCCCCCCGAGCCCCCTGCTGCCCCAGCCTTGGGCTCTCCCCCCCATCTCCTCCCACACCAGCCCTGGGCTCCCCCCCCTCCCCGCGCACCCCCTCCCGCCCCAGACCTGGGTCACTTGTGACTCGCTCCCAGGGCGGGCCCTCAGCATCCCGCTCATGACTCTAGCAGGGACCGAGGCTGCATCCGCCCGACTCCTCCCCGGCGCCCAGGGGGGCCTGACTCCGCCCGCTCCCCCCTCGCCTCCAGCCGGCCCGGCGCTGGCAGGGTCGGGGTAAGCAGCGGGGCTCCCGGCCGCGCCTCAGCCCAGGGTCCCTCCAGCCGGGGCTCCCGCCTCCAGGACCGGCCGGGACCCGGGAGGGCAGAGCCGGGGGGAGCGGGACGCGAGCCCGGTCCCCTCTATGGCCCCTCTGCTGCTGCTGCTCCTGGCCGCCCTGCCGCAGCCCCTGGGCGGCTCCGGCCGCTTCGCCCAGCCCCGGCTGCGGCGCTGGGGGGCGGCCGCCCTGCGGCACCTGCAGGCGGCTCCGTGCGCCCCGCGGGGCGGCCCCCAGCCCGAGTGCCCCGCGCTCTACGTGTCGGAGCCCGCCCGGCCCGGCCACAAGCTGCGGGCGCTGCTCCCCGACGGCTCGGCCGCGGCCAGCGGCGCCCCCCGGGGCGGCCCCGGGGCGCCCCCCGCGCACGACGCGCTGCTGCTGCTGGACCCCAGCCCCGGGGCGAGCTTCGGCCACCCGCTGCGGCTCTTCCACCTGGACTTCGGCGTCAGCCCGCGGCGCTGCCGGGGCCCGGACCGCGTCTACCTGGGTGAGCGCCCGGCCGGCCCGCGGCCGCCCCGGTCCCCGCCCCTCTGTCCCCTCTGTGCCCCGGTCCCCGTCCGCCCCCGGCCCAGCCCCTATGTCCCCTCTGTGCCCCGCTCCCCGTCCGCCCCCGGCCCAGCCCCTACGTCCCCTCTGTGCCCCGCTCCCCGTCCGCCCCCGGCCCAGCCCCTATGTCCCCTCTGTGCCCCGCTCCCCGTCCGCCCCCGGCCCTATGTCCCCTCTGTGCCCCGCTCCCCGTCCGCCCCCGGCCCAGCCCCTATGTCCCCTCTGTGCCCCGCTCCCCGTCTGCCCCCGGTACCCGCCCCAGCCCCTATGTCCCCTCTGTGCCCCGGTCCCCGTCCGCCCCCGGCCCAGCCCCTATGTCCCCTCTGTGCCCCGCTCCCCGTCCGCCCCCGGCCCAGCCCCTATGTCCCCTCTGTGCCCCGCTCCCCGTCCGCCCCCGGTCCCCCTCCCCTCGTGCCCCCGAGCCCCGCTCCCCGCCCCGAGCTCGTCCGCCCCCGGTCCCCGCCCCTATGTCCCCTCTGTGCCCCGCTCCCCGTCCGCCCCCGGTCCCAGGCCCCCCTCGTGCCCCCGAGCCCCGCTCCCCGTCCCCTTCCGAGCCCGGCCTGGCCCGCGTCCGCCCCCGGTCCCCGCCACAGCCCCCCTCGTGCCCCGGAGCCCGGCCTGGTCCGGTCCGGTCCCCTCCGTCCCGGCAGCGCCCGCGGCCTCTTCTCTCCCCCAGTCTCGGAGCGATGGGGCAGATGGCGGGCGCGCCCCGGCTCCAGTAAGTGGCCCCGGGGATTGGAGGGTCGCTAGAGCCGCCGGCGCAGCCCCCTTACCCCGCCTGTCTGGCGTGGGGCAGCCGGACCCCGGAGGCTGCGCCTGCCCCCGGCCCGCCTGGACAGGTCCCGGCTCCGCAGCCCCGGCGTCTGCGGAGGGGCTGGGGCCAAGGCGAGACATGGCCCCGTGTCCTGCCCTGGGAGCCGGGTCCGGCCAGGGGCGGGGGGTGCGCAACCTGCGGCGGCTGCCTCCCCCTGGGGCTTGGGGGGGGTCTCCCCGGCAGACAGGGCCGGCCCCAGTGCCCGTGGGCGGCGCTAGGGGGCGCTGTGTTAGTAGGGGGCTCTCCCCTGGCAGTCAGGGCCGGCCCCAGTGCCCGTGGGCGGCGCTAGGGGGTGCTGTGCATGGGGAGCGGGTTGGGGCTCTCCCCTGGCAGTCAGGGCTGTCCCCAGTGCCCGTGGGGGGGCGCTAGGGGGCGCTGTGCGCAGCGATGGGGCGGGCTCTCCCCTGGCAGTCAGGGCTGGCCCCAGTGCCCGTGGGGAGCACTAGGGGGCGCTGTGCGCAGCGATGGGGCGGGCTCTCCCCTGGCAGTCAGGGCTGTCCCCAGTGCCCGTGGGGGGCGCTAGGGAGCGCTGTGCGCAGGGAGCGGTCGGGGGCTCTCCCCCGGCAGACAGGGCTGGCCCCAGTGCCCGTGGGGGGCGCTAGGGGGCGCTGTGCGCAGCGATGGGGCGGGCTCTCCCCTGGCAGTCAGGACTGGCGCAGTGCCCGGGAGAGGCGCTAGGGGGCGCTGTGCATGGGGAGCGGGTGGGGGCTCTCCCCTGGCAGACAGGGCTGGCCCCAGTGCCCGTGGGGAGCACTAGGGGGCGCTGTGCGCAGCGATGGGGCGGGCTCTCCCCTGGCAGTCAGGGCTGGCGCAGTGCCCGTGGGGGGCGCTAGGGGGCGCTGTGCATGGGGAGCGGGTGGGGGCTCAGTAGGGGGCTCTCCCCTGGCAGTCAGGGCCGGCCCCAGTGCCCGTGGGGAGCACTAGGGGGCGCTGTGCATGGGGAGCGGGTGGGGGCTCTCCCCTGGCAGTCAGGGCTGGCCCCAGTGCCGGTGGGGGGTGCTAGGGGGCGCTGTGCGCAGCGATGGGGCGGGCTCTCCCCTGGCAGTCAGGGCTGGCCCCAGTGCCCGTGGGGGGCGCTAGGGGGCGCTGTGCATGGGGAGCGGGTGGGGGCTCTCCCCTGGCAGTCAGGGCTGGCCCCAGTGCCCGTGGGGGGCGCTAGGGGGCGCTGTACATGGGGAGCGGGTGGGGGCTCTCCCCTGGCAGTCAGGGCTGGCCGCAGTGCCCGTGAGAGGCTCTAGGGGGCGCTGTGCGCAGGGAGCGGTCGGGGGCTCTCCCCTGGCAGTCAGGGCTGGCCCCAGTGCCCGTGGGGGGCGCTAGGGGGCGCTGTGCATGGGGAGCGGGTGGGGGCTCTCCCCTGGCAGTCAGGGCTGGCCCCAGTGCCCGTGGGGGGCGCTAGGGGGTGCGGGGAGCGGGCCGGGGGCTCAGTTGGGGGCGCTCTGCAGCACTAGGTGTGAAGTGGCCGGTTCTGCCCCACACCGTGACTGGCGCGATGCGTCCCGGGCTCTGGCCGCGTGGGTCACCGTGTCCCTGAGCTCTGGCTCCCCGTCCTGGCGTGCTCAGACCGGCCCCCACAGCGTCTGCTCGCCCCACAGGCAGCTACGAGTGCCTGACCCTGGCCCTGCGGAGCCGCTGCGAGAACCAGACGAAGCGGCGAGGGCGCGGCGGGCAGGGCACGCGGGAGGCCGCCGAGGCTGGGCGCGCCCGCCGGGAGGAGCCGCTGGTGGGGGTCTGTGAGATTCACTTCCTGCCCTTGGTGGTGGCGGCGCAGGACCCCAAGCGCCAGCAGAGGCTGCACTGCGTAGGTGGGTGCGCGGGGACCCCGGGGGGCGGCACCGAGGGGCAGCTCTGGCACCCGGAGACCAGGGCTCAGCTCCACTCCTCGGCCAGGGAATGGCCGCTGGGGCTGGGGCCCACCCGGGGTTACCGGCCCGGGGCCTTGCCCGCAGCTGACTGGCCCCCGTCTTCCCGGGCCCTCCGGGACTGGCCCCGCCCTGCTAGTGCAGGAGGCTGTTCCCTGGGCACCCCGGCGCTCTGCCCCCATCACTCCTCTGCCCCATTCTCACTCAGCCATGGCAGCTGTCATGAGCCTGCGGGTGCCCCGCCCCCGTCTGTCTGTCTGTGTGCCCCACCCCGCCTCCATCTGTCTGTCTGTCCCGCCCCGCCTCTGTCTGTCTGTGGGCCCCACTCCGCCTCTGTCTGTCTGTGTGCCCCACCCCACCTCTGTCTGTGTGCCCCGCCCCGCCTCCGTCTGTCTGTCTGTGTGCCCCACCCCGCCTCCGTCTGTCTGTCTGTCTGTCCCGCCCCACCTCTGTCTGTCTGTGTGCCCCACCTCTGTCTGTCTGTGTGCCCCACCCCGCCTCTGTCTGTCGGTCTTGCCCCGCCTCCGTCTGTCTGTCTGTGTGCCCCACCCCGCCTCTGTCTGTGGGTCCCGCCCCGCCTCAGTCTGTCTGTCTGTGGGTCCCGCCCCACCTCAGTCTGTCTGTCTGTGTGCCCCACCCCGCCTCCATCTGTCTGTCTGTGGGCCCTGCCCCCATCTGTCTGTGGGCTCCACTCCGCCTCTGTCTGTCTGTCAGTCCTGCCCCGCCTCTGTCTGTCTGTCTGTCTGTGTGCCCCACCCTGCCTCTGTTTGTCTGTCTGTGTGCCCCACCCCGCCTCCGTCTGTCTGTGTGCCCCACCCCACCTCTGTCTGTCTGTCTGTGGGTCCCGCCCTGCCTCCGTCTGTCTGTCTGTGTACCCCACCCCGCCTCTGTCTGTCTGTCTGTGGGCCCTGCCCCCATCTGTCTGTGGGCCCCACCCCACCTCTGTCTGTCTGTGTGCCCCACCCCACCTCTGTCTGTCGGTCTCGCCCCGCCTCCGTCTGTCTGTGTGCCCCACCCCGCCTTTGTCTGTCTGTGTGCCCCACCCCGCCTCTGTCTGACTGTCTGTGGGCCCTGCCCCATCTGTCTGTGGGCCCCACTCCACCTCTGTCTGTCTGTCTGTGGGCCCTGCCCCCCTCTGTCTGTCTGCCAGTCCTACCACATATCACCTGTTGCTTTTCCTGGCAGAGCTGCCGGGATTCGGCCCGTGTCCGCAGCCGCTCCCCGTGGTCAGCCCCAGCCCCATGGCCGCTCGCTGCGAGCTGGACAAGAACACCCGCCGGTGCCACCGGCAGCAGCTGCCCGCCCACAAGTCCTGCCGCATGTACCAGACCTGTGACCACGCCGTGCTCCTCTCAGGTGTGCCCCAGGGTGGGGGATGGGACACGCTCCTTCCCCTCTAGGGGGCGCTGGCTCTGACCCGGCCCCAGGGCAGGGGACTGGCTGGCTCAGGGGGTCGGGGAATGGGACACGGGGCCGTCAGTTTGGCTCCAGCCCCATAGACTGGGGGTTAAAGGCATTTCCCAGCTGAGGGCCCTGGGGGAAGTGGGTTGGGCTGGGGTGTCTCCAGGCCGCGAGGCTGAGTGGGGGCTCACCCCCTGGCCATGCTGGAGGGCGGCTTGCCCCGGGCTCTGGCTTTCCTGGGGCTGAACGGGGGTTGCCCTTGCCCTCTCCTGGCGCTGAGGGGCCGAGTCCTGCTGCTGGGAGCTGGGTGCCCCATCAGAGCCCGAGTGGCATGGTGCCTCCCCCACATCCCATTGGTGGGTGCTGCCAGGCTCTGGCCCCTCCCTTAGGGCTGCAGACACACTGGCCTTGGTGCCCCCTCCCTGCCCAGCCGGCCGAGCCCCATGCTGCCCTTAACGCTGTGCCCCCCCCCAGGCGGCTGGCAGGACCAGATCACCTACCCCCACCACGCCCGCAACCTGCGGCTCTTCGCCCAGATGCTGCGGCGGAACGGCTTCCGGCAGGAGCACATCAAGGCCTTCTTCGCGGGCGATGGCCAGGCGCCAGGTCAGGGCCTGCGGCCCCGGGGGCGGCTGGGGGCTCGAGTGACTCCCCGGGGGGGGGTACCAGGCCATGGGGAACTCCTGTGAGTCGCCCCCCGACCCCTCCAGCAGGGGCTAACTGGGGCTTTGGGCACCAGCGCTGGTCCCGACGCCGGGTCTCTGCGCTGCCTCCAGGTGTGGGGTGGAGACCCCGTGGACTGGGCCCAAGTGACTCAAGGCTTAGGGCACTGATTGGCACAGCCCCTCCCCCTCTCCTGCAGTTGGCACCAGCCTTCTCCCTCCCCCATTCAGCCCCGCAGGGCAGGGGCGAGGTGGGGCAGTACCAGGCGCAGGGGGATGAGCACAGGGGGCTGGGCGGGGATATGGGCAGAGAGGAGACCAGGCCAGAGGCATGATGCAGGGTGTGGTGACAGGGTTGGGCCTGTAGCGACAGGCAGGAGGTGGCTGGGGGAGGCCCAGGAAGCCGGGGGGACGGGGCGGAGGCTCTGGGCGGGCGCTGCCCGAGGCCTCACTGACGGGTGTCTGTGCCCTCTGCCCCCAGTGGCCGCGGAGGTGGGCGACGTGTATCCAGCCACGGAGAAGCTGGTGATCCGCAGCCACCTGGCGCTGGTGTGCCGCACGCGGCACTGCGCCGACTCGCTGGTGCTTTACCTGAACAGCCCCACCTGGAGCGACGGCACCATGCTCCTGTGGGACACCAACAAGAACGGCATCGTGAGTGGGGCGCTGTGCGGGCACCCCTCAGCTGGGTTCCCGGCCCCCACTGCCAGGCTGTGCCCTCGCCTGGCTCCCTGGGGCAGTGGGTCTCTCTGCAGCCAGGGGATGTGGGGTGACTCCGTGGCTCTGGGCGTCTCCCACGGCAGCTGGCTGCCCCCCGCGGCGGGGCTGAGAGAACCAGGTGCCCCCCCATTGATCTCCAGGTGGAGGTGAGCTCGCTGCCCTCCCCCCTTGCCTCTGATCTGCTGCACTTCAAAGGCCCCGGCTTGGCGCTTTCATCTGCGCTGGGTGGGTGGGAAACCCCCCCCCATTCCCCCCTTTCAAGTGCTGGGCTGCTGGAATTCCCTTGATCTCCTGCCTGGAGTCTCCATGCAGCTGGTGTTTGGGGGGGGGGGCCCTCCCCTCTGTGCTGTGAGCAGGCGGGGGAAGGGCACTGACGGGCACACTCTGCCCCCCCCCGCAGGCCGACCCCAAGGAGCGCTACCCTGTGGCCGAGCTCCTGGCCGACTTGGAGGGCTGCAGCGCCCGCAGGGTCTTCCTCTTCCTCGACCAGAGCTACCCGGGCCCGCTGGCCAAGAAGCTGCTGGCATCCGGGCGGCACGGGAACGTGGTGCTGGTGAGCGGCCAGCGGGGCTCTGACTTCGCCCGGGGCTCGGCCTTCAGCGAGTTCTGGGCTCGGCTGCAGCCCGACCAGTGCCTGCTGCAGCACCTCCTGCAGGTGGGTCCGCGGGGCGGGGGGGCAGCGCCGCGGGGGAGGTGGCACCAAGCCCCACAAGAGATGCACACGGTGCAGGCCCATGCCCACCTTGGAGCTGCCCCTTGGGCATGTCGGGGGGGGGTGGCCCCAACCTCCAACATGCGGGGCCACGGCTGGTACAAGTCTGGGGCACCGACACCAGGGGCTGCCCTGTCCCTGGGGTCCCCCCTCCACTGGGGATTGGCACAGGGCGGCAGCACGTCCAGGGAGTGGGTGTCGTGAGCAGCCTCTGGTGCCCGGGCTCAGGACAGCTTTGGGCACCCACCCGGGGGACTCCCAGAGCAAACTGCACCCCCGGGAGCCCCCTCGGCCCTGACACTGCCTCCCTCGCTCTCCCAGGCGGGCCCGCGGGCAGCCGGCTCCTCTCCCGGGGCCACGCTGCAGCTGCTCAACGTGACCCTGGCCGGGGCGCCCTGCCACAGCACCCCGGCGCTGACGGAGGCCGAGCGCCAGAGGGAGTTCCTGGGCTGCCAGAACCTGCCCACCATGCTCTGGTACCAGGCCGCGGACACGCAGCAGCAGCAGGACGACAACTGAAGCCAGGTCCCCTCCCTGGGTCCTGCTCCCTGCTGAGCCCCCCACGCCCGCCCAGAGCCAGCCACAGGGGCCGTGCCCCCTCCCAGGCACCAGCCACGGCCTCCCGCAGCACCAGGCCCAGCTGGGCTGAGCAGCCAGGGGCAGGGGCGGGAGGGCAGCGCTCGGGCTCTGAAAGGGCCCCCGGCGCGTGCCAGGCGGGGGCAGGGGGAGACCCGCTGTACGGAACCTGCTCCCTCAATAAAGAACCAGTTCTGGCCGCCCGTGTGGAGCCGTTTAACCCTCTCAGCGCCTGCCCCGGACACCGGGGTTCTGCACATGCTGGCGTTCCTCCTGCACAGCTGAGAAGGGGGGTGGGCAGGACTCCTGGGTTCCATTCTCAGCTCCCCCGGGGGCACTGTCCCTCACTTACTGGTTAACACCTGAAAAGCGCTTTCAGATGCCGATTGTGTGGTGTGGCGTCTTCCACGCTGCTACTGTGAGAACTGCGCAGGGTCGGCTCTCGCTGGGACCCTGAGAACGGCGCTGGGGGACCTGCTGAACTCCCTCCCCCCAGGAGCCCGGTCTGGAGCTGGGCCTGGCCTCCCCCCATCCCCAATCCAGAGAGCTGGGCCTGCCCCCCCCAGACAACACGAAGCCGGAGACCAGAGCTGGCCACAACAGTTTACAAGATTCAGCAACAAGAGACATCAAATCAAAACTTAAAAACCAACCAACCCCCTAATCTGCCCCCCTAGTGCTCTGCCCCTTAGTGCCCCCCTCCAGGGCTCTGTCCTGGGGGGCAGCACCTCCCCGCTCCCCAGTGCTGCTGGGAGCCTCCTGTAACAGAGCGGTGCCCTGGGACACAGCCAGCCAGAAGGGCTCCCCCGGCCCTGCCCACAGGCAGCCTGGGAGCGGCCCTGGAGCCGGGCCAAGCTGTAGCAGCAATGCTGGGGGCGCGCAATCCCAGCATGCAATGCTCTGCCGGCTGCACCGTCACCCCCCATGCCAGGGGCGGGTGGGGGTGGGGCGGTGGGCTGCACATGTGCCCAGCCGGGATCCAGGCTCACGGGGTCCCTGCGCTAGGACGCGGCTCGCCCAGTTTGGCCACTCACTGTACAGCAGAAAGAGTGGTGCGGCCGCGCCCCGGGAGCCAGCCCCCCACTGCCCCCCTGCTCCGGGAAGGTGCCGCAGCTCTGAAACAAGCCGAGATATCGCAGCCGGGGGGTCTGGCGCGCCGACCGATGCCAGGGCAGCAAACTGCAGCCACGGCGCGGGGGCTGGGGGCAGCTCTGTGCTGCTGGCGCTGCCCAAAGTCCCCTGGCTCCTGCCTGCGCTCACGGACCCTTCCTGGGGGCCGCCGGCAGCTTCTCGGAGCTGCGGTCCTTGCTCTCCGTGTCGGAGTCGGACGCGTCCCCCGCCTGCTGCTGCTGCCACATCCCGGCGTAGACGCCACCCTTCTGCAGCAGCTCCTCGTGCCTGCGGGAGAGCCGGGGCTCAGGGGCTGCAGCGCCAGTGTGCCCTGCCCCTGCCCTGCCCCCTGCAGCTCCAGTGTGCCCTGCCCCTGCCCTGCCCCCTGCAGCTCCAGTGTGCCCTGCCCCGGGCGCTGCCCGGCCCCTGCCCTGCCCCCTGCAGCTCCAGTGTGCCCTGCCCCGGGCGCTGGCCGGCCCCTGCCCTGCCCCCTGCAGCGCCAGTGTGCCCTGCCCCTGCCCTGCCCCCTGCAGCTCCAGTGTGCCCTGCCCTGGGCGCTGGCCGGCCCCTGCCCTGCCCCCTGCAGCTCCAGTGTGCCCTGCCCCGGGCGCTGGCCGGCCCCTGCCCTGCCCCCTGCAGCTCCATCCTGCCCTGCCCCGGGCGCTGGCCGGCCCAGCCCAGGGACCAGCTACCCCCCTCTACGCCCTGCCCTTCTCCCCGCTGAAGGGCTCTGCCCAGCCCAGGGCTCATTGGTGAAGTCCCCACCCCTGCCCAGCAGCCGACGGACCCATGCTGTGACCATCCCACCGGGCAGGAGCCACCCGCCGTGGCCAGCATGGCACCAGGGAGCAGCCAGGCACCTGGTGCCAGCCCAGGGGCAGCTGCCTCTCCCAGGGTGGGCGTGGGACCCGCCTGCGGTTGCGTCGGTACGTTACCTTCCGCGCTCCACAATGCGCCCGTCCTTGAGAACCAGGATCTGGTCGGCGTTGACAATCGTGGAGAGCCTGGGGGGTGGGGGGGGGGGGAACGGGACAGTACGTTACCAACACATGAGCAGAGCCCCCCGCCCCACCCACCACCAGCCACACCTGGCCCAAGGTGCCCAAGCTCCCAGGGCCTGTGAGGCCCCTGCCCAGCTTGGCACAGGGGTTCCCTGCACAGGTCACAGCCCCCAGCCCATCTCGCCACCCAGAGCGCTGCTGGCACTGGCCAGCCCCTCACGTCTACGCTGCTCGCCCCACCCAGCCTGTCCTTTCAGCCCCTCTGCTCCTCCCCGACCAGGGGCCCCCCAAAACTCGCTGGCCCCTTCCTGCACCACCCCCTCCCCACGCAGTCAGCGGTGCCAGCCTTGCCCAACCCAGCTCCTGACACCACAAAGAGCGCAGCCGCGGGCACCAGCACCACACGCTGCTCCGCCCCAGTGACACGGCCTCCCGCAGCCTCGCCGGCTCCTGGACCCGCTGCTGGCTCCGGCGCCCGGCCAGCCACGGCACAGCGAGGCTCTTGGTCACCGTCGCCACGGGCTGGGGACGCCCCACCTCTCCTGCCAGGGGTCAGGGGGGGACCCTGCCCCACACTCCGGGCTGGGCTGTGGCCCCCTCTTCTTGCCTTTGCTCACTGCCCACCGTGCCCCCCCAGGGCAGACACTGCAGACGTGCCCAGCACCCGCAGAAGGGCACCAACACCCCATGTCCCAGCTCCGTGGGCGGCCCCGTGCAGCCAGGCCCAGCGGCTCATGGGGTGACGCTCCCTCCCGCCCTCCCCCGGCCAGCACACGCCGTGGGGCCAGGCCCGGCGAAGAGGGAGGCCCAGGCAGGGTTATGGATCAAAGGGGTCTGGCTCCTTCTCAGTGGGCAGCCGGGCCCGCCCAGCCCAGCTCACACCATGTGTTTCTCATCGGCGGAGGGGGCGGTGACAGCTGGGCTCTGTCCACACACGGGAGCCCCCAGCAGACACGGGGCTTTGGGCAATGCTGACCCCCGCCCAGGCTGGATCCCGAAGGACGGGGGCTCCGAGCAGTCCCCTTCCTCAGCTGCTCTCCACCCATTCGCACGGGAGACCCCTCCCCAGACAGACACCAGCCAGAGCCCGACCCATGGCAGCGACCCCCCAGCTCGCACAAGGTGCCCTGTTCCCCCAGCATGTCGGGCCCCGCTGACCCCTGTGCCAGCCCCCACTCTACTAGGGCTGTTCGGAGTCCCCACCCCGCGGTGTGGCACTAGGGGGCGCTGTGCTGCAGGGAGGGGTCACTAGGGGTACCCCCCCCCCCCGCAGTCAGGGCCGGCCCCAGTGTGGCACTAGGGGGCGCTGTGCTGCAGGGAGGGGTCACTAGGGGTATCCCCCCCCCCGCAGTCAGGGCCAGCCCCAGTCTGGCTGTGGCACAGCAGAACTCTCGCTACCCCCCCCCCCGAGGTGCGGTGACAGCCCCCCAGGGAATGCCCTCCCCCCAGCCCTTGGGCCTGCAGGGCTCCCGCCCCCCTCCCCCGATCCTGGCATCCCGCGCAAAGTCCTGCCCCGTCCCCACCTGTGGGCGACGACGATGGTGGTGCGGTTGGCGCAGACCTTGGCCAGCGAACCCTGGATGTTCCTCTCTGTCTCGGTGTCCAGCGCTGACGTCGCCTGCGTGCCAGGAACAGCATGTGGGAGGGGATGTGGTGCCACACGGTACCCGCCCGGTGCCACACTGTACCTGTCCTGTGCCCACCCTGTGCCCTGCAGTACCTGCCCGGTGCCATGCTGTACCCACCCTGTGCCCTGCTGTACCTGTCCTGTGCCCACCCTGTGCCCTGCAGTACCTGCCCGGTGCCATGCTGTACCCACCCTGTGCCCTGCTGTACCTGTCCTGTACCCACCCTGTGCCCTGCTATACCTGCCCGGTGCCCACCCTGTGCCCTGCTATACCTGCCCAGTGCCCACCCTGTGCCCTGCTGTACCTGCCCTGTGCCCACCCTGTGCCCCACTGTACCCATCCTGTGCCCACCCTGTGCCCCACAGTACCTGCCTGGTGCCATGCTGTACCCACCCTGTGCCCTGCTGTACCTGCCCTGTGCCCACCCGGTGCCATGTGGTACCCACCCTGTGCCCTGCTGTACCTGCCTGGTGCCCACCCTGTGCCCCGCAGTACCTGCCCAGTGCCCACCCTGTGCCATGCTGTACCTGCCCTGTGCCACGCTTTACCCCCGTCGTACCCACCCACCCGCCCCGCTCTGCCCACCCACACCCAGTGCTGTAGCTGCCCATACCCGACCCAGCCATGGTGCCAAGCCCTTGGCAGAAGCTGCCGGCAGTGCAGCTGCTCAGTGCCGTGAGCAGGGCAGGCCAAGGCCAGCGGCTCGTGGGCTGGACGGGTCGCCCCCCCCCAGCGAGGACAGGTCGGTCGCCGGCCCCAGGCCTTGCTCAGAGCCGGTGCCCCGAGGAATGAGGGCGGAGATGTGGGGAGTGAGAAGCACATGGGAGGGAAGTGGGGCACTCGGGGGGGCCAGGCCTTCACTGGCAAGGGGGGGGGGGGGGGCAGCGTTCGCTGATGATGGGAAGGGGAGGGCCCTGGGGGATGAGGGTTGGTGATTGCTGATAGAGTGATGGGGGGGGTTGATGGGGGGAGGGGGCCCTGTGGGAGGCAAGGAGGGGGCAGGGAGAGGGGCTGATGGGGTGATGGGGGCAGAGGCTGTGGGGGGCAGGGAGGGGGCTGATGGGGCGATGGGGGCAGGGGCCGTGGGGAGGAGGGAGAGGGGCTGATGGGGGCAGGGGCTGTGGGGGGCAGGGAGAGGGGCTGATGGGGTGATGTGGGCAGGGGCTGTGGGGGGCAGGGAGGGGGCTGATGGGGGCAGGGGCCGTGGGGGGGAGGGAGAGGGGCTGATGGGGTGATGGGGGTCAGGGGCCGTGGGGGGGAGGGAGAGGGGCTGATGGGGTGATGGGGGCAGGGGCTGTGGGGGGCAGGGAGGGGGCTGATGGGGCGATGGGGGCAGGGGCTGTGGGGGGCAGGGAGGGGGCTGATGGGGCGATGGGGGCAGGGGCCGTGGGGAGGAGGGAGAGGGGCTGATGGGGGCAGGGGCTGTGGGGGGCAGGGAGAGGGGCTGATGGGGTGATGTGGGCAGGGGCTGTGGGGGGCAGGGAGGGGGCTGATGGGGGCAGGGGCCGTGGGGGGGAGGGAGAGGGGCTGATGGGGCGATGGGGTCAGGGGCCGTGGGGGGCAGGGAGAGGGGCCGTGGGGGGCCGCGAGGTCCCAGTTACCTCGTCCAGCAGGATGATCTGCGGGCCCTTGAGGATCGTGCGCGCGATGGCCACTCTCTGCTTCTCCCCCCCGCTCAGCTTCAGGCCTCGTTCCCCCACCTGGGTCTCGTAACCTGCGGGGCGCAGAGCCAGACGCGTGGGACCCGGGTTCCCGCTGCCAGCACCCCGGGGCCAGGCTGGGCTCTCCTCCCTCCGTCAGCGCCCCCCGATTCCTCGCTGCTCCCCCGGGCCCCTCGGCCCCCGGGCAGACAGGGGCAGGGCCGTCCCCAGAGAAAGCACCTGGCATCACTGTACGGAGCTGAGCCCTGGGACGGGGGACGGGGGACGGGGGACGGGTCCCAGGCTCCAGGGGCTCCCGGCGGGGTCGGTGTTGAACGGAGCTGGGAGCCGGGCGTGATGTAGCAGGGCCGGGGGCCGCGCGGGCGGCGGGACGGACTCACCCTCGGGGAAGGAGACGATGCGCTCGTGGATGTCGGCAGCGCGGGCCGCCTGGCGCACCTCCTCGTCGGAGGCGGCGCCGCGCCCGTAGCGGATGTTGTTGCAGATGGAGTCGTTGAAGAGCACCGTGTCCTGGGGCACCACCCCGATGTGGGCGCGCAGCGAGGCCTGAGTCACCTGCAGGGCAGCCCCGGCCGTGCCCGTCAGCACGGGCACCGGGGACAGCTGAGCCAGCCCCGGCCCTGGCCCTACTCCCCACGCCGGCCTGGCCGAGCCGGAGCCCCATCGGTCCCCCATCCCCCTGCCGGGTCCCCCACAGGGAGGCCGAGCTCTCAGTGACCCATTGCCGGGGCCCCCCAGCCGGCCCTCCAGCTCCCAGCCCCCCGCCTCAGCCTGCGCATGTGTAACGGAGCAGGGAGCAGGGCAGATTTAACCTGGGAATGTTGCAGGGGGATTGCAGTGGGGATGTGGGACTTCCCTTGAAGGAAGCTACCTGAGCTGTAACCTGAGCCAGGAACGGGGGTGGGGAGAATTAACACCTTCTGCCCCGGAGACCGAACAAAGGAGAGGAGGAGCTGGGGGGAGCAGGAAGGGAGGAGCAGCAGGAGGAGTTCTGGGTTTAGTTTCAGTTTGGGCTGGGTGGTGCAACGCAGGGAACCCCAAGCTGGGGTCTAAGCTCCCTGAACCTCCCAGAGGGACCTAATTGAGGGGGGTCTGGTCGTACCTACACGCTCTGCTTGAGACTGTGTTCCTGTCCTTAAATAAACCTTCTGCTTTACTGGCTGGTTGAGAGTCACAGTGAATCTCAGGAAGAGGGGTGCAGGGCCCTGACTCCCCCACACTCCGCGACAACTGGTGGCAGCGGCGGGATCTACTGCACCCCGTGGACGGCGCTTCCTGCAGTAAGTGACTGGGGAGCAGTAAAACGAAGGGGGATTGACGGGGACCAGGCGTGCTGAAGAGTGGGAGAGAGACGGTTATTACCCCTGGGAGTGTGTGACCAGCGAGAAGGACTTTTGCAGTAACAGGGTCCCCCGGGGGGATCGCAGCGAGTGGTCCCAGGGGCAGAGGAGTCTGCAGCTCGACCCTGGCAGAGAGGCGGTGACCTCGAGAAGGGCTGGCACACTAGGGGGCCCCCTGGGAACTGTGGGGAGCTGTGAGCACACAGGCCGGTGAGTGGCCAGCAGGAAGATGTATGCCAAGCGGCTTAAGAGCGACCTGGTGGAGCTGTGCAAGCAGAGGGGGCTGCGCATTGGGAGGCTCACCAAAGAACAGCTCATTGCCCGGCTGGAGGCGGAAGATCGCGCGAATGAACTGATCCCTGTGTCTCAGGGAAGCAGCCTGGCAAATGCAGCGCAGGCACCAGTGTCTGTCCCAGCTGGGAGTGGTCAGCCGGCTGCTGAGGGCTGCCCGAGACCCCTCCTTCCTATCCCTAGGGGAAGGGTGGGGAGGAGCCCAGCAAATACCGAGGGCGCCGTGACCCCCCCGGCCAGCAGGGGATCCTCCCGGCGAAGCTCGCCGGCCAGCAGAGGATCCTCCCGGCAACGTTCGGCATCCGTGGAGCGGAATTGGCTGGAATGGGAGAAAGAGCTAAAACTGAGAGAGCTGGAGGATCGTGAACGACAGAGACAGCATGAAGAGAGACAGCGTCAGCATGAACGGGAGGAGAAAGAGAGACAGAGACAGCATGAACGGGAGGAGAATGAGAGACAGCGTCAGCATGACCTGGAACTGGCGAGATTGAAGGGCAGCGAACCCCCGGCTGCGGTGAGTGAGGGGGGACCCAGGACTGCACGGAGCTTTGATAAGTGCATCATGGCCCCATACAAGGAGGGGGAGGACATGGATGACTTCCTGGAGGCCTTTGAGACGGCCTGCGAGCTGCACCGGGTTGATCCCGCGGACAGACTCCGGGTCCTTACCCCCTTACTGGACCCCAAAGCCTTGGCATTGTACCGCCAACTGGAAGAGGCAGAGAAAGGGGACTACGAACTATTCAAAAAGGCCCTGCTACGTGAGTTTGGGCTGACTCCTGAGATGTACCGGGAAAGGTTCCGGAGTCAGGATAAAACCCCTGAGATCTCATATCTGCAACTAGCCGTCCGCATGGAGGGATACGCCAGCAAGTGGGCTGATGGGGCCCAGACGAAGGAGGACCTGATTAACCTGCTGGTACTGGAGCAACTGTATGAGCGGTGCCCATCCGACCTGAGGCTGTGGTTGGTGGACAGAAAGCCAGAGAACCCGCGACACGCAGGGCGGCTGGTCGATGAGTTTGTAAAGAGCCGGTCAGGGGGTGGCAGGGAGGAGCCCCAAAGGAACAGGCCCGCCGCGATGCAGAGAGAGAGTCACCCTGGGACCTCCCAAAGGGGGAATATGGGGAACCCCCTCCCACGGGGAATGCCCAGCGTCAGGGACAACCGACCGGCTCGAGGGGACCCACGGGACATGAGCTGCTATTACTGCGGCCGAAGAGGCCACGTTCGGGCCCAGTGCCCCAAGCTCAAGGACAGACTGAGCAGACCGAACCCGCACTGGGTTAACTTGGTAGAGGCCCAGACGGACGAGGGGCAGGCTTCTCACGCAAGAGGGGCTGGCAGCTTATCAACTGCTCAAGAGAGAGAAGGGCCCCAGGCCAGCTTCTCTGGGGGGCCAGATGCTCCAGATTCAAAGTTCTCCGTTTACAGGGTGGGCGCGGGGCTGTCCCTGCGGAGTGAGTGCCTTGTTCCCCTGGAGGTGGATGGGAAGAAAGTTTATGGATACTGGGACACGGGCGCAGAGGTGACACTGGCCCGGCCCGAGGTGGTGGCCCCAGATCGGGTGGTGCCCAACACCTTCCTGACCCTGACAGGGGTGGGCGGGACCCCATTCAAGGTTCCCGTAGCGAGGGTACACCTGAAATGGGGGGCCAAGGAGGGCCCCAAGGACGTGGGAGTGCACCACCATTTGCCCACTGAGGTGTTGATGGGGGGGGAACCTAGAGGACTGGCCAAGCAGCCCCCAGACCGCCTTAGTCGTGACCCGTAGCCAGAGCCGGCGAGGGGCACTACGCCCTGACCTTGGGAAGGATGTCACACCGGAGGCACCGAACCCTACCCGGGTGGGGAGGGAACACCCAAGGACAAGGCCCGGGGTGGCTGGGGCTTCCGACCCAGCCGACGAGAGGGAGCAGGTCCCCATCCCTTCCCCAGCCGCCGAGTTCCAGGCCGAGTTGCAGAAGGACCCCTCCCTGCGGAAGCTAAGGGGCCTGGCTGACCTCAGTGTGGTACAGACCATGAGGAGAGGATGCAAGGAGAGGTTCCTGTGGGAGAAGGGGTTCCTGTACCGAGAGTGGGCTCCCCCGGGGGAAGTGGAGTCGTGGGGGATCAGGAGGCAGCTGGTGGTTCCCCAGAAGTTTCGCCACAAGCTACTGTACCTGGCCCATGACATCCCTCTCGCAGGGCACCAGGGGATCCGGCGCACCAGGCAGAGGCTGCTACAGAACTTTTACTGGCCCGGGGTCTTCACCAACGTCCGGCAGTACTGCCAATCCTGTGACCCCTGCCAGAGGGTGGGGAAGGCCCGGGACAAGGGGAAGGCAGCATTGAGACCTTTGCCCATCATAGAGGAGCCTTTCCAGAAGGTGGCCATGGACATAGTGGGACCTCTCAGCAAGACGACCCGGTCTGGGAAGAAATACATCCTGGTGGTGGTCGATTTCGCCACCCGCTACCCCGAGGCAGTGCCCTTATCGTCCATTGAAGCAGACACTGTGGCGGATGCGCTGCTGACCATTTTCAGCCGAGTGGGGTTCCCCAAGGAAGTCTTGACGGACCAAGGGTCCAACTTCATGTCGGCCCTACTCCGGTGCTTGTGGGAGAGATGTGGGGTCCGGCACAACTGGGCCTCAGCATATCACCCCCAATCCAACGGGCTGGTGGAGAGGTTCAATGGGACGCTAAAAATGATGCTGAAAACATTTACGGACCAGCACCCGCAGGACTGGGACAAGTACTTACCTCACCTGCTGTTTGCGTACAGGGAGGTACCCCAGGAGTCTACCGGGTTTTCGCCTTTCGAACTGCTATATGGAAGGCGGGTAAGGGGGCCCCTGGACCTGATGAGAGACGAATGGGAGGGGAAGGCCACTCCTGACGGAGAGTCGGTGGTGGAGTATGTCCTGACCTTCCGGGAACGACTTGCCGAGCTCATGGACCTGGCCAGGGAGAGTCTGGCCAGAGCCCAGAGGAAGCAGAAGGTCTGGTATGACCGCACGGCGCGGGTGCGCGCCTTCGCCACTGGGGATCAGGTGATGGTCCTCATCCCCGTGAGGAAAAACAAACTCCAGGCCGCCTGGGAAGGGCCCTTCAAGGTTGTCAAGCAACTAAACGAGGTAAACTATGTGGTGGAGCTGTCGAACCGGGCACACCACCACCGGGTGTACCATGTGAATATGATGAAGCCATATTATGACAGGGGGAATGTGGTGTTGGCCGTGTGTGAACATTGGGAGGGGCAGGGAGATGACCCTTTAGTAGATCTATTCCCTGGGACAAGAGCTGGCTTCCCCCTGGAAGCAATTCCCCTCTCTGATCGGCTAACCCCTGCCCAGCGAGCTGAGATCGGAGGGGTGCTGCATCTGTACCAACAGCTGTTTTCCAACCAGCCTGGACGCACTAATCTGACTGTCCACCGGGTGCAGACAGGATCGCACCCGCCTATAAAATGCTCCCCCTTCCAAGTCACAGGGAAAACTGCTCAGGACCTGGAAAGAGAGGTCAATGACATGCTGGCTTTGGGGGTGATCCAGCCGTCTTCCAGCCCTTAGGCCTCGCCGGTGGTGCTGGTCCCCAAAAAGGACGGGTCGATCCGGTTGTGTGTGGACTATCGGAAGCTCAATGCCATCACTGTAGCCGATGCCTACCCCATGCCCAGGCCGGACGAGCTCCTAGACAAGCTGGGAGGTGCTCAGTACCTTACCACCATGGATCTTACAAAGGGCTATTGGCAAGTGCCGCTGGATGCAGATGCCAGGCTGAAATCGGCCTTTGTCACCCCTCTGGGGCTCTATGAGTTCCTGACCCTGCCCTTCGGCCTCAAGGGAGCGCCGGCCACCTTCCAGCGCCTGGTGGATCAGCTACTGAGGGGTATGGAGAGTTTTGCCGTGGCGTATATCGATGACATCTGTGTCTTTAGCCAGACCTGGGAGGACCACATGTCCCAGGTTAGACAAGTGCTGGACCGACTCCAGGAGGCTGGGCTGACCGTAAAACCGGAGAAGTGCAAGGTGGGGATGGCTGAGGTATCCTACCTAGGCCACCGGGTGGGAAGCGGCTGCCTAAAGCCGGAACCAGCCAAAGTGGAGGTGATCAGAGACTGGCCCGCTCCTCAAACCAAAAAGCAGGTCCAAGCCTTTATTGGGATGGCAGGGTACTATCGGAGGTTCGTGCCCCACGTTAGCGCCATAGCCGCCCCCATCACTGAGCTGTGCAAGAAGGGGAAGCCAGACAAGGTGGTCTGGACCGAGGAGTGCCAGGAGGCTCTCCGGGCGCTGAAGGAGGCTCTGGTCAGTGGCCCAGTTCTGGCAAACCCAGACTTTGACAAGCCCTTTATGGTGTTCGCCGACGCCTCAGACACGGGACTGGGGGCGGTGTTAATGCAGGAGGATGAAAAGGGGGAGAGACACCCCATCGTGTACCTGAGCAAGAAGTTGCTACCCCGGGAGCAGAACCATGCGGCCATCGAGAAGGAATGCCTGGCCATGGTGTGGGCCCTCAAGAAACTAGAGCCATATCTCTTTGGGCGACACTTCACCGTGCACACCGACCACTCTCCCCTGACCTGGCTGCACCAGATGAAAGGAGCCAACGCCAAGCTCCTGAGATGGAGCCTGCTCCTGCAGGATTATGACATGGACGTGGTCCATGTGAAGGGACGTGACAACCTGATAGCGGACGCATTGTCCCGGAGAGGGAGCCCTGAACTTCCCCAGGTCACTGGTCAGAGTGACCCCGCTCAGTTCAGTCTCGAAGGGGGGAGAGATGTAACGGAGCAGGGAGCAGGGCAGATTTAACCTGGGAATGTTGCAGGGGGGTTGCAGTGGGGATGTGGGACTTCCCTTGAAGGAAGCTACCTGAGCTGTAACCTGAGCCAGGAATGGGGGTGGGGAGAATTAACACCTTCTGCCCCGGAGGCCGAACAAAGGAGAGGAGGAGCTGGGGGGAGCAGGAAGGGAGGAGCAGCAGGAGGAGTTCTGGGTTTAGTTTCAGTTTGGGCTGGGTGGTGCAACGCAGGGAACCCCAAGCTGGGGTCTAAGCTCCCTGAACCTCCCAGAGGGACCTAATTGAGGGGGGTCTGGTCGTACCTACACGCTCTGCTTGAGACTGTGTTCCTGTCCTTAAATAAACCTTCTGCTTTACTGGCTGGTTGAGAGTCACAGTGAATCTCAGGAAGAGGGGTGCAGGGCCCTGACTCCCCCACACTCCGCAACAGCATGGAGCACAACTGAAAGGAGCCCCCCCACCCCCCGTGGGGGGCTGCGGTAGAACAGGAAGCCTTTGATCTGTCCTCCTCAGCACTTCAAAGGGGGCTGCCCCCGGCCTGGGCCCCCTCCCCCTCTGCCGGCAGCTAATTGAAGCCAGGCTGGGAGCCGGCCTGTCCCATTAGCCCTGGCGGGCTGGGCTCTGCCCCCCACCCCCCGGCTGGAAATGGGGGGGTCCCACAAAGCAGGCCAAGTTCCCGGGGAAGCACGTGGCCCCCGACCTGCCCTTGGCAAGAGACGCTCAGACCCCCCTCCTGGGGCCCCCACGGCACTGGCACCAGGGGCTGTGGGACAAACCCAGATGGCCAAGGCCTGGCAGGCTCCCTCCCTGCCAGCACTGGGCCTGGCTGGGCCTGGCCTTCCCTAAGCATCCTTGGGAGCTGGCGCTCCAGGACGGATGCCCCCCATCAGGGAGCCAGGGGCTGTCTCACCCCCCTGCAGGCCAGGCCTCCCTCCCTCCCTCCAACGCTGGGGCCACCGGGAGGTGACACCGTCCATGCCCAGCACGTGTGGCCGGGGGTGGCTGCACCTCGGGGGCTGCAGGTGGGTGCGCAGACTCTCCCCTTGGTTCCGGCTCTAAGCGGAGCCCTGGTACCCCACGGTGCCCCCCATTAGCCATCAGGGCGTCCCCGACCAGCCTGGGAAACGAGGGACGGCCGGGCCCCGACGGGGAGGGACCGGCCCAGCAGAGCTTCGCCAGCCGCCAGGAGGACAGGCGCTCAGCATCGGGGCAGACGCCTTCCCTGGACCCTGCCCCCCAGGCAGCCCCAGAGACCCTCACACCCTCCCTGGACCCTGCCCCCCAGGAAGCCCCCATACCCTGTCCCAGGCACCCCCAGAGCCTCTCACACCCTCCCTGGACCCTGCCCCCCCAGGTACTCCCCATACCCTGCCCCAGGCACCCCCAGAGCCCCTCACGCCCTCCCTGGACCCTGCCCCAGGTACCCCCAGCACTGCCCCCCACCTTGGCGATGTCCTGCCCGTCGATGCGGATGCAGCCGCCCCACACATCGTAGAAGCGGAAGAGCAGGCGGATGATGGTGCTTTTCCCTGAGCCGGATGGACCCACCTGAGCACGAAGAGCACAAGGGTCAGCAGGCCAAGGTGCCGCTCAGTGCGGTGGGGGCCAGGGGCACAGAGAAGGCACCGTACGGACTGGCAGGTTCCTGAGTAAAGGGAATATGTCGTATGGAGACGCCAGTATTCCCGGGAACCGGCAGCTCTGTACAGACCGGTACCAGACATCATTCGGCAAACTAGCACGAGAGGGCACAGGGAGCCGGGATGGGGCAGGGGCAGGGTGGGCAGGCTCCATACGGACCGGTCCCTACTGCCATTGGCCAATCCCGTCCGCACGGATCCAGCGCAAAGGTCCCGTTCTCACCAGGGCAAGGGTCTGTCCGGGCATCACCGAGAAGGAGACGTCCTGCAGGATTTCCCTCCTGGGGGGAGAGCAGGGTTCAGCTGCATCCCTCCCCATTCCCCCACGCAGCCTTCAGCACGGGGCACCGTGAGCGCCTGCGTCCCGCCCTGCACGCCTATCTCCTCCCTGCACGCCCCATCCCTGTACGCGCCCCACGCCCCCTCCTCCCTCCATCCCGCAGACACCATCTCTGTACGCGCTCTACACACCCTCCTCCCTCCACCCCGCACTCCCCATTCCTGTATGCGCCCCACGCCCCCTCCTCCCTCCACCCCGCACTCCCCAGCCCTGTACGCGCCCTATGCCCCCTCCTCCCTGCACGCCCCAGCCCTGTATGCGCCCCACGCCCCCTCCTCCCTCCATCCCGCACTCCCCATCCCTGTACGCGCCCTACGCCCCCTCCTCCCTCCACCCCACACTCCCCATTCCTGTATGCGCCCCACGCCCCCTCCTCCCTCCATCCCGCACACTCCATCCCTGTACGCGCCCTACACCCCCTCCTCCCTCCACCCCGCACTCCCCATTCCTGTATGCGCCCTACGCCCCCCTCCTCCCCACATGACCCAGCCCTGAATGCACCCTACGCCCTCCTCCTCCCCACACGCCTGAGCCCTGTACCCGCCCCACGGCTCCATCCCTGTACCTGCCCCACGCCCTATCCCCACTCCCTACTGCCCAGCCCTGATCCCTGTACCCGTCCATCCCCACTGCACCCCATAGTCCCCATCCCTGCCCCACCCCCGATCCCCGTGCTGGCTCCACGCCCCCCTACCCGTCCATGTAGCTGAAGTGCACATTCTCGAACTCAATGCGCCCTGAGCGGAAGCGAAGGTCCCCTGCATTCACCTCGTCCTTCACCTGCGGGACAGAGACACGCGGCCTCACAGCCCTGCCCCCCCCAGGGCCGGTCCCTGCACTGTCGCTCCCCGGACGCGGTGGGGGGAAGGGAGCGCGGAGCAGACCCAAGGGACCAGCGCAGGGGGACCAGAGCCCCAGGTGGAGCCAGAGAAGCTGCCTGACCTGTGAGGGGGGGTGATGGCTGTGGGGAGTCACCCTCATCTCCTGTGGAGAGAAGCAGCTGATCTGCTGGGGGCGGGGCACCCACCGCCTGGGGGTGGAGCTGAGGGCAGGGGGCGGGGCACCCACCTCCTAGGGGAGAAGCTGGGGGGCAGGGGGCCTGGCAGGGTGTGTGTGGCCCCTCCTGGGGGTGGAGCTCAGGCAGGGGGCGGGGCACCCACCTCCTAGGGGAGAAGCTGGGGGCAGGGGGCGTGGCAGGGGTGTGTGGCCCCTCCTGGGGGTGGAGCTCAGGCAGGGGGCGGGGCACCCACCTCCTAGGGGAGAAGCTGGGGGCAGGGGGCGTGGCAGGGGTGTGTGGCCCCTCCTGGGGGTGGAGCTCAGGCAGGGGGCGGGGCACCCACCTCCTAGGGGAGAAGCTGGGGGCAGGGGGCGTGGCAGGGGGTGTGTGGCCCCTCCTGGGGGTGGAGCTCAGGCAGGGGGCGGGGCACCCACCTCCTAGGGGAGAAGCTGGGGGCAGGGGGCGTGGCAGGGGGTGTGTGGCCCCTCCTGGGGGTGGAGCTCAGGCAGGGGGCGGGGCACCCACCTCCTAGGGGAGAAGCTGGGGGCAGGGGGCGTGGCAGGGGTGTGTGGCCCCTCCTGGGGGTGGAGCTCCGGCAGGGGGCGGGGCACCCACCTCTTGCTCCTCGTTGAAGAGCTCGAACATGTTTTCCATGTCGATAAAGGAGCTCTGGATCATCCTGCAGGCGGAGGACAGGGCAGGTGACGATGGGACAGGGGCCACCGCCCCCCTCAGCCCTGTGGTGTGGGGAGGGGGGAACTACCTTGGTCACACCTCGAGGGGGATTTCACCAGCAAGATGCCAGCGCAACGGGGGCTGGCAGACCAATGGCCTGATGGACCAATGGCCTGATCTGCCACATGGGGCGGAGCTACCAGGTTAGATGGACGAATGGCCTGATCCATGCAGCAAGGGGCGGGGCTACAGGCTGGCTGGCCCAATGGCCTGATCCAGTGCAGCAAGGGGCGGGGCTACAGGCTGGCTGGCCCAATGGCCTGATCCATGCAGCAAGGGGCGGGGCTACAGGCTGGCTGGCCCAATGGCCTGATCCAGTGCAGCAAGGGGCGGGGCTACAGGCTGGCTGGCCCAATGGCCTGATCCATGCAGCAAGGGGCGGGGCTCCAGGCTGGCTGGCCCAATGGCCTGGCTCGGGTGGGTTTCTCCCACGCTGGCGTTACCTGTAGTAGGTGCCGAACCAGTTGAGCGGCGTGTAGAGCTGGATGATGTAGGTGCCGAACAGGACGAAGTCCCCCACCTGGCAGAGATGGGGAGAGACGCCCATCAGAGCTGGAGCCGCGGCCCCCACCCCTGGCTCCCCCAGGCCGGCAGGGGTCAGGGGCACCCAGCTGGGGTGCAGCGGTGGGGGCTGGGTCAGAGCTGGCGGGGGGGGGGGGGGCTCGTGGCCCAGAATGTGCCAGGACTCCTGGGGGGCACGGGCTGGCCCCAGGCTCACCTGGAACCTCGTCTCAGTCACAAAGTAGGCGCAGAGCAGGGACCCCGCCAGCAGCCCCAGGCCGATGATCAGGTTCTGGGTCTGGTTCAGCAGGGCCAGCGAGGCATTGACCTTCCACTCCGAGACCTGCCGGGGGGGGGAGGGAGTGTCAGGGCCCCCCTTCCCCCCAGAGCCACTTCCTCAGCATGCCCCAGGCTCAACCCACTGCCACCCCCCAGACCCCCCCTCCACACCTCTGAGCTGAACTCGCCCCCCTACAATGTATCTGCTGGCAACCCCATGGGGTGCGGGTGGCTGGGGCTCCCCTTGTAGGGCTGCCCCCTGCAACGCAGAGGTCATGCTTAGCCCCCTGGGGCTGCCAACTGCCCCATCTCCCAGTGCAGGGCGGTGAGGGGAGCTAGGCTCAGGGATGGGCGCCCCTCCCAGCCCCCCAGCACCTGGTACTTGAGGATGGCGTCATTGAATCGATTCACTTCATAGCTCTCCGCGTTGTAATACTTCACCTGAAACACATGGAGCCCGAACTCAGCACCGGCATCCACCTCCCACCCACCGCTCCCTGCTGGGCTCACGTCCCTGTCCCCCCTCCCTGGAGACTGCCCGACCCCGGCCCCCCACACCTCAGCACCAGCCTCCCACCCACCCACCGCTCCCTGTCCCCCCTCCCTGGAGACTGCCCGACCCCAGCCCCCCACACCTCAGCACCAGCCTCCCCCCCCCCGCTCCCTGTCCCCCCTCCCTGGAGACTGCCCAACCCCGGCCCCCCACCTGCCCCCAGGGCTCAGGACCGTCACACTCTCTGCCCCATGCCGCCGGAGCCCCCACACTCAGCCACCACCTCCCCAGACCTGCCCTTGCCCCCCCCAGCACCCCAGGCCGGAGCTCAGCCCCAGGGTGGATCTCCCCAAGGCCCCGCCAGGGACTCGGTACCGTCTCGAAGTTGAGCAGTGAGTCCACGGCCCGGGCCTTGGCCTCGTTGTCGCGGGAGTTCATGTCCCGCCGGTACTTGGTTCTCCACTCCGTGATGATGATGGTTAGGGCTACAGAAGGGGGGTGTCACATGTCACCGGGTCCTGCCGCCCGGCCCCACACGCCCAGCCCCTCAGCCACTGCTCCCCCAGATCTGCGCACCAGGGTCACCGAGTGTGGGTGGGGGAGGGATCCCAGCACAACCATCCCGGGCAGCACCCCCATTGCCCTCCCCCCTCCCGCCAGGCCGCGCAGCGCAGGGCCCCCCTGCCGCTCTCCCTTCTCCTGCTGGGCCGAGCAGCGCAGCCCCCCCCCACCGGAACGAGCAGCACAGGGCCCCCCCTGCCCCCTCCCCCTCCCACCAGGCCGAGCAGCGTCGCCCCCCCCCCCCACCGGAACGAGCAGCGCAGGCCCCCCCCGCCTCCCTCCCACCGGGCCAAGCAGCACAGGGCCCCCCCGCCGCCCTCCCCCCTCCCGACAGGCCGAGCAGCGCAGGGCCCCCCTGCCGGGCCGCGCCAAACACCCCCCCCGCACGCACTCAGGTAGAGGCTCATGCAGACGAAGATGATGAGCCCGAACCAGAGGCTGAAGGCCGAGCTGAAGTAGATGATGCCGATGACGATGTCAGCGATGGTGGGGAAGATGCTGAAGATGATGTAGCTGTGGGAGGGTGAGGGGGACAGGAAGGCTCATGTCAGTCCAGGGTCACTCTGCCCTGCCCATCCCTACCCCCTTCCCCCGCCGCCCCATGGCCCTGGCCACCCCCCACCTCCTCTGCCCGCCCCTTCCCCCACCCCGATCCACCTCCCCCCCACACCCCATGGCCCTGGCCACCCCCCACCTCCTCTGTCCGCCCCATCCCCCCACCCCGATCCACCTCCCCCACATACCCCATGGCCCTGGCCACCCCCGCACCTCCTATGTCCGCCCCATCCCCCCACCCCGATCTACCTCCCCACCACCACCCCACAGCCTCATCCCCACCCCCTACCAGTCCCTCTGCCCTGCCCATCTCCCCCTTCCCCCACTCTGACCCACCCTCACCCCCCACCTCTCCTTCTGCCCCATAGCCCTGCCCCCACCTTATCCCCCTTGCACCATCCCCTTCTCACCCCCGCCCGGGTCAGCCCCGCTCCTGGGACTGGCGACCCTGCTGGGCAGGGCAGGGGCTTTGGAGGTGAGGCCGCAGGAGGTTCCCCTGGTAGCCGGACCCCTCGGGGAGCCCCCCCGTCCCCCGCGGTACCTGAGCAGGCTGTTGACGCTGCTGGTGCCCCTGTCCACGCTGCGCAGCACCTCGCCCGTCTTGCGCCCCAGGTGCCAGCGCAGGGACAGGCCGTGCAGGTGGGCGAAGAGACGCACCTGCACCTCCCGGTTGGTGAACTGCTGCACCCGGATCCACAGGAAGGTGCGCAGGTTGCTGACGAAGCCGGTGGAGCCTGCAGGGGGATGACATGAGATGAATCCCCAGAGACCTCCCGCACCCACTGCCCAGTGCTGGTACGCCCAGGGTGCACCGGGGGTACGTGGCACCCAGAACCACTCCCTGGGCTAGGCCTGGGGCAGCTCCCCCCCAAGTGCCAAGGGGCCCCTGGAAATCATAGACTATCAGGGTTGGAAGAGACCTCAGGAGGTATCTAGTCCAACCCCCTGCTCAAAGCAGGACCAACCCCAACTAAATCATCCCAGCCAGGGCTTTGTCAAGCCAGGCCTTAAACACCTCTAAGGAAGGAGATTCCACCACCTCCCTAGGGAACCCATTCCAGTGCTTCACCACCCTCCTAGTGAAATAGTGTTTCCTAATATCCAACCTAAACCTCCCGCACTGCAACTTGAGACCATTGCTCCTTGTTCTGTCATCTGCCACCACTGAGAACAATCTAGATCCATCCTCTTTGGAACCCCCTTTCAGGTAGTTGAAAGCAGCTATCAAATCCCCCCTCATTCTTCTCTTCTGGAGACTAAACAATCCCAGTTCCCTCAGCCTCTCCTCATAAGTCATGTGCTCCAGACCCCTAATCATTTTTGTTGCCCTCCGCTGGACTCTTTCCAATTTGTCCACATCCTTCTTGTAGTTTGGGGCCCAAAACTGGACACAGTATTCTAGATGAGGCCTCACCAATGTCGAATAAAGGGGAACTATTACGTCCCTCGATCTGCTGGCAATGCCCCTACTTATACAGCCCAAAATGCCGTCAGCCTTCTTGGCAACAAGAGCACACTGTTGACTCATATCCAGCTTCTCGTCCACTGTAACCCCAGGTCCTTTTCTGCAGAACTGCTGCCTAGCCACTCGGTCCCTAGTCTGTAGCAGTGCATGGGATTCTTCCGTCCTAAGTGCAGGACTCTGCACTTGTCCTTGTTGAACCTCATCAGATTTCTTTTGGCCCAATCCTCTAATTTGTCTAGGTCCCTCTGTATCCTGTCCCTACCCTCTAGTGTATCTACCACGCCTCCTAGTTTAGTGTCATCTGCAAACTTGCTGAGGGTGCAGTCCATCCCATCATCCAGATCATTAATGAAGATATTGAACAAAACCGGCCCCACGACCAACCCCGGGGCACTCCACTTGAAACCGGCTGCCAACTAGACATGGAGCCATTGATCACTACCCGGTGAGCCCGATGCCTAGACACCAGCCCCCAGCGCCCAAACCCTGGCACCCAAGGGGAGCTGGGACCCCCCCCGGGGCCCTGGCTGGGCCAAAGCAGGGAGGGGCTGGGCACGGGCTGGCTCATCTGCTCCCTCTGCTGGCCTGTTCCAGAGAATGCCCCAAGCCCCGCTGCTGCCCTCCAGCGTGCCCCCATCTCTGTGCCCAGCACTGGGTCAGCAGAGCTGATGCCCACGCCCCTGCCACAGCAGCCCCCGTCTCCACAGCAGCCTCCGGTCTGGGTAGGACAGCACCCCCAGGACTGCCCGAGGGACCGCCCCCGGCCAGGTCCAGAGGGTTGGGGGGCCCAGCCGGAGGATCGTCCCTGGCTAGGGGGTTAAGGACGAATTGTGTGCAGGGCACTGCCTGCTACCCTCCCATGGGACAGCATCTCCACCAGCCCCACCCCACCCAGCCGGGAGCCCCCCAGGCCCAGCCCCAAGGCGGGTCCTACCGGCGCCTCCACCCTGCAGGAACTTCAGGAAAACGTAGGTGCAGATGGTCCAGGCGACTGTGTGCCAGGCAGTGCCCTCCGTCAGCTCGTTTACTGGGGAGACAGGAGACCCATATCAGAGCGCTGGGGGCGGGGGCGGCGGGCAGCACTTCCCTGCAGCCGAGGGAGGGAGCTGGGGCCTGCGTGGCACCCCAACCCCTGTGCCGACCCTTCCCCAGCTTCTCATGCTGCTGCTCCCCCCACTGCCCAGCCGGCGCCCTCCCACTACTGCCCCGCCAGCTCCTGGGGCAGGCGCCTGGGCTCAGTGGTGCTAGAGAGAACATGGCCCACGCCTCCGACCACCAGGCAGCAGCACCCAGCGCTGAAATGCAGCCTCTTCTGGGGTGGGGCACGACAGCCACTGTGCGGTTAGGCCAGGTGAAGGCGACTCCTGGGCCCCTCGGCACTGTGGCAGGCCAAAGGGGACACCGGGACCAACTGTGACCCTGGAGAAAGGGCCCCAGGCTGGGCAGTGAATGCAGGGGGCTAGTGGGGGGCCCTGAGAGACCGTGCCCCCTAGCACCATGTGGGGGAACTGCTCCAGAGAATTCCCCCAAGCGCCTCACCCCCCCGCAGCCTGGGGAGGCAGCTCGGGCAGAGTGCAGGGCAGGCTGGGGGGCAG